>NC_056740.1:451185424-451227924 GCF_019279795.1 Protopterus annectens
TGATCATATGGTCTCGGCCATATGAAAGATGACTTTCTGAAAAGTCAACCATGTAAAGGGGACCCATATATATATATATATATATATATATATATATATATATATATATATATATATATATATATATATATATATATCTGTGTGTATGTATGTATGTATGTATGTATACAGATACATTCAGTTCTAGCATTCCTGTGCTGTTCCCTTCCTGCCCCCCTTAATGCCCAGCCTATACCTTCCTCCAAAAGCACCTCTGAAAAGGTCCTAAATGCTCTTACTATAATCAAAAGATACTAGTTTCCTGACTCCTGACAACATAGCAGCCTGTCTCCTGTTCAGCATTCAATATTGCCTCATCAGTTCCATTTTAAACTTATTTCCTCTGGTACATGTCCAAGGCCTGAAGAATAACCACAGTAATGTCCTTAGACAGGAATGGTCCTACTTTTGATCCTGGGAACTATTTCCCTCTTTCTGTTTTTTCCAGTCCATTATCCAGGCAACAGGTCATTATCAAACAAGTTGAGCTTAAGATGCACTGCACTGCTGTATCTGCTCTTTTGTCTGATCGAACTCCAAACAAGATGTACTGCTGGTGACTCCCTGACTGTTTCAAATTCTCGCTCTTTTTTTCCCAGCGTGTGAAGAGAGCGAGACCAAGAAGAGAACCAATCAGTAGCCATCCAGCTATCCATGTGACATACGTGACTGCGGACATGGCAGTCCGATCCCCTTCCACTTTACTGTGGTTACAAACTGCATAGACTTCTGGGCATCTGTACACTGATGCCTTCTCTTTTTAATATGGACTGCTTTTACAGCAGTCCGGATTTATAGAAACTATTTTTTTTAAACCTGAAACTCGCTGAGCATGTGCAGTTTGAGTTCCAGGACTTTAACCGCGAGTCAGTCTGACTCACAGTCTCAGCTAAGCAGCCAGTATACAATAGTATACTAATTTAAATATTTTATTTTTTAAAATGTTGTTCTTTCTTTTTCTTTCTTTTCACAGCTGGGGAAAGCTGCAGCCCTGCAGTCCGATGGCATGAGCTGTCCCGGAATGTAGATCTTTTTGTGGTAAAATGGATAACAAGCTTGGGCAGCTTGCTCATCTGAAAGTAGGAAGGTAAGAGGTTGAGTCCCCAGGGCTCTGTACTGGGACTCCTCCTTCTTACAATTTCTTCTCTAATGTCTAAACTGAAAACCAGGACTAGTGGTTAACTAAATTTGCAGATGACTACAAATTGGGTATTACTGCTAATCAGGACGGCACAGTGATTAGCATTGTCACCTCACAGCAAGAGGGTCTCTTGTTCGATTGTTGCCAGGGGTGCCTTCTGTGTGGAGTTTGCATGTCTTTCCTGTATTTGTGTGGGTTTCCTCAGGGTGCATTGGTTTACTCCCTTATTCTAAAGATGGGTCTGGAGTGTTTCATCCCGGGATCCCGCTGAAAATGGGCTCTGTCCCAGTCAGACTTTCCAAGTAAACTAATGCTAAATAAATAAAATAAATAACAACTGGGTTGGAGTTTAGCCTGCTGGTTAAGGTATTTACCTCACAAATACAAGGTATAGGGTTTAATTCTCACCTTGGGAAACATGGCTAAGCTTAAAAAGGCCCCTTGAAGTCATTAGCCTAGTAAACATCTATTAACCTATTTCTGTGGGCCAAGGTATAAGTGCAGTGAACTGAGTGGGTCAGAATGACATTTGTCACAAGCCTAGATAGGGGAGGGAGGATTTGGCATAATGGTTAAGGTCTTATCCTCATAGACAAAAGGTGCAAGGTTTGATTCTGATCTATTGTTATTGGCTAGGCTTACGTAGTCCTTCGTGGCAGTTAGCCTAATATCACCTATGAACCTACTACTATTCCTCTGACACCTGTACCCTTCAGAAAGAACTTACTTTAGTTAATACCTGATATACTGAAAATAGGCTGAAATTAAATGCAAAAAATACAATATAATTTCACTTAGCAAACAACCCCCCTACCATCAACATATCGTATAGACAAGACTCCAGTAATAAACTTTAGTCAGTGACTTGTATACCTAGGTTAACAGTTCCCTCTACTTTGATCATCAAATGGCAGCTGTAGCCAGAAAATCTTTCTATTTACCAAAACTAATAGTCAGTGGTGTATCATCTAGATCTAAAAACATAATCACTTCCTTGAAGTCAACATTGATTCCAACCCCCCACCCCCTTAGATATACCTAACTCAACATATCAGACAAGGAGAGAAGTATTAGATGTTCCTAACCATGAAGAGTTCAGACTTAAAGACTCTGAGCTACAAAGAGAAACTAGAAGCTTTATTTCTTTACTCGGTATCTTGTAGAATGTTCAGGAATGATCTGTGCCTTGCCTGCGGTGCTATTTGAGACATGATTATCCTTCATCAGTTATATCTGCACAAGTTTCATAGGAAGCACAGGAACCCAGATCCTCCCTAGTAGATAAAGAAAACACAATTCATTACGCAGCCCCCTACCCCCCACCTTTACCCCAGAATAAGCTGCCCCCTGCAGGTTGAACAGCATGAAAACATTATCATTCTTCAAACAGGGGTAAAATAAGGGGATAAATATCCTCAAATTTATCCCAGGAATAAATGACCTTTGCTGTCCTTAAGAAAGGGAGTGCAGCCTGACATCGGGCACTGGCAAGATGTTGATGGTTATGAGAGTGAATTGCCTTGAAATTCCTATGACTCCTATGATCAACAGTGGTGTCCAATTAATTGCACGGAGGCCCTTCTACCACGTGCAGTCTTTAATTTGAATAGGGTGAGGGGTGAGTCTGCTTTGAGGCTGGGGGTTAATGCTGACATTATTTTTGGGGTAGCACCAGGCAGTACAAAATGGGTATGTTGTTCTGGGCACCAAACTCTTCTTCTACAACTCTGGCTGCTCAGAATATCTGTGATGTAACAATTGTCTTATTACATCATGCTGTTACAAGGCACTGCAATGTGAAGTTGTATTCTGGGAGTAGAGCCTTCTTTAAGCAGGGTTATACTGCCAGGCATCCTAGCTTGAACATCTCCTCACATTATCGTGCTTGCCTCATCCATGTCTTCTAATCTGTTTGAAATGTGGCATCTTTGATTAGAACTGCTTGAGAAGTGCTCACCATAGCAGATGTCCTGACCTCTGCCTTACATACAGAACCTTAGCTGACCCTATCCTCTCAGACCTGCTGCACATCTGCAAGTCCAGTGGTGGCACAAGGCCCCACTCAACAGATATTAATCCTGTCTGCTATATAAATAGAACATGTTGGAGGGATAGATATGTATCCTAGAGAGTCTTTCTTCTTGCATAAAACAAAGTACTTCCTTCACTCTATTCAAATATAATTTGGATGAATGGAGGGGAAACCCTAAATTCATCCATTTGGTAGCACCTTTGTCCCTTATGGAAAGGGGTAATGTAAATGTTCTGCTTGCTCTGGTTATTCAAATTTAAATCACAAGGCCTAAATAAAATTAATGGAACTTCATGGGTAAAGATCTTTTAGGGTCAATAGATTCATAAGAAATTATGAAACTGTGAAGTGGGTCCCCAAACACAGCTGCACCTCTGGGGCTTTTTAGTTTAAAGCAAGAATTTAGTGAAATTTTATTACATATGATTTATAACCAAAAATCATCTTTTTGAAACTATTTCAGTATAGTAAGGTGCCCTATTTTGTTTGGCAAAAGAACTGGGGTGGGGGGATGATCAGTTGTGAGTAGGCCCCTTAAATCACATGGAGATTACTGCTGGAAGCAGGAGGTTTACCTCCCTACCATTCTAACGAAATTCTGCTTATACATGAATGAAAATGCTGAAACTTGAAAATAAAAGACTTGTCCTTTTGGAAGAGGTTTTAGTTTTGTTTATACTTCTCAACCTCTTAGAGCAAGGAGTCTGGACAAAGCCAAAAATAAGGGGGAAACAAAGGCCCACAATCAGTGACAGATTTTAATTATTAGTCATATAAACATAAACAAGTTGCTAGATTAACAGGTTTTACATTAGTATGCATTTTCTGAAGGGTATGAAGTCTGAAACCCAAATGTCTGTCATTATTTAGTGACTTCAATCCTCAACATTGTGTCAGAAAACCAGGAATTTTATGAAGAACAGACTACAAATATGAGACAACAATCTGGACATTCTGCAAAATTCTGGACAGTCGAGCAGTAGGATAGGGGTAGCATGGCTTCCTCAAATGTGGGGAGTGACGATTTATTTTTGGCAGGATACAGAAACTCTGAAAGAGGAAAACCCAGTAGCTGTGCCCACTTCAGTGGTCCCTGTCAGAGAGTTATGTCTATAAAAAATCTCCAATGTGAGTATTTTCTCATTGGCAGATTTAGAATATTTTTTTTATTGCAAAATGCAATAAATACTTTTGATTTAATATGCAGAAACCGCATCTTCCTGAAAAGTACTTCACTTAATCCAGATTCTCAGCGAGAGTCAACTCTATGATTCTGAACTTGCTTCTTCCTATAAAGGTCACAAGTACCGTGAGACAGAACCACAACTCATTGCCTACATAATGCATGGCTACCTGTGGACAGCATTTAGCTGTGCTTTCTTGCATGGTGCTTAGTGGGCACTTACATCATGGCAACTACAGGTCGCATGCTGGTGTTAGTTGTGTATGCTTGACGTTTCTATCAGTGAAAGTTGATTTAATGGCACGCAGCACTTGTTTTGCTTTTAAACTAAATTCTCACTTCTTCTGCTGCACATGCAACACTTCTGTTCTTTCTGTTCCTCATTATATAAAGTACCTGAGCTGCACTTGTTCATGTAAGCCTTTTATGTGCAGTAGAGAAATGGAGCTTGAAGCCACAGTGTTTTAATACAGACACTCCCTGCTTGCACCATTGCCTGGGGTCACTTCATACAGGCCATCTTCATGTGTTGTATTTGCTGATTTAGATTCCTAATAAGGGCAAACGCCAACACCAACTGACACAGCACACACAGGAAATTAGCTGCAGGGGTCTGAAAGTGTTAATGGGTATCTGCAGTAGCACTCAAAGAGATTTTCTAAGAAACAGACAGGCTCTGCTCATTTCCAGAACCCACAATTGGGTATGTTTTTAAGACCAACTTGTTTCTCAGACATGGGTGTGTGGCTTTTTTATCTGCAAACACCAAGCTCTGTTTATTTTTCAAATGTCACTGTTCTATAACAACATAGACAAATTGTGAAATGCTTTGAGATTTAATCCTTATTGATAAGAATTTGTTTTTGTATGCTAGAAAGGCTAAGCAAAAATATTTTAAAGCTTTGATAGGCATGAAACGTATCATGTCATTCCAAAAGTGGTAACTACTTTCAGAAATAACTACACAAGATACAGTGGAAGCTGAAAGCCAGTTAACACATTATTTTATCGACAGCTGTTTCAATACTCTTGTTATTTAGCTCACAATTTCAGCCATACTACCCTTTCACTAAATTCATTGTTTGTTTTTTTCTTGATTCAGGAAGAGGTGGATTAGCTGTATCTGCACTTTAACTTTCATGTCATTTGTTTTGTGACTTAAACTTTTCCATTGTTTCATTGTAATAGAACATTTCTGTATATGTTTTTTAAATGCCATTCACTCCTCAGAATGAAGCAGTAACACCTACTGAGCTATTAAAGGCAAGTAACATTTATTTACATTGTGTTCCACAATGGAAAAAACAGCTTCTGCAAGAAATGTATAAGCCGTAGGCGCTCAGGGGACGTGCTGGTACCCCGATGTAAAGTAAAGTTAGGCTGTATAGAAAGTCCTACCCACAGATGGATTTTTTGATGGCAGATAAGGACCCATCTAGTTCTGAACAGTTTACTGTATTCTGCATGGCCTGCAGGTGGGTAGAGTTAAATAAACTCATTTAAAACAGACTATGGGCAAGTATCTGTGCAGTTCAAGTTAGTATTCTGTTACACGTCTCTTTGGCTGAATGACTTATAACTACTACAAACCAGAATCGTACAGAAAATGTGATGTATTAGTTACTTGACATAGATGGGTAATGCTTGGCTCTGAACACAAATGATTTTCTAGGTATATGATTCTAGATAGCCCCATATGTGGTTGTGCGTAGCCATCAGGCCTAGTTCTGTGTATTCCTTTACACTAACCATTACCTTCATTGATTCACTGACTTATTCATAGATTACCCATCTTATCCAATTAAAGTAATGAGGGAGCCACAACTGATCCTACAAGTCAGGGGTATGAAGGCCGAGAAATGAATTCTGGATAAAATGCCAGTTAGGTATGCACAGCACATTCACAGAAGGCACATATAGTCTGGCAGTTGGTGCAGAGGGTTAAGGCTGCGAACTCGAGTTCCTGTGGTGCAGGGTTTGATTCCCTCAGTCTGCATGTGCCTACTGTACATGAGCAAGTCCCTTAACCAGTCAGTGGAGGGGGGATTGAAAATTTGGGCTAGGCTCCTCAATGGTCCCCACAACTTTAAGCCTAGTAACTAACTATGAAATGACAGTAACAGACAACCTTGAGGATCACTGATTTACATATATCTCTTTAGAAAATGGTAAGAAACTAGAGCACACAGCAAAAGCCTTGCAAACACAGGGAGGATATGCAAACTCTGAGCAGAAGCTTCAGCTGAGAACCAAACTGGTGAGACAAGCACTTTGGGGCAACAACCGTAACTGCTGCACTACTGCCCCCTCAGTCATTAAGCTATTAATCTGTATAATGCAAATCACAAGAAAACATGCTGTGTAAAAGGGTTGGGAAAGAAAATGAAAACATACTGTGTAAGGGTAGGGAAAGAAATTCAGCTACTGATAACTGGGGTGCTGCAAACCATGGTTCTCAAAGTTAAACTCTAATCTGACACAGATTTGTGTCTCCTTTGGAACTGTTGGTAATGTTGGTTCACCTTTGCTAATGCGTACATTTATGCAGCTTATTTTGATGTTCTTATATGAAAACATTTTCCTTTATTTCCAGGATTATACGTCTTCCTTGGTGGTCCCACCCTTACTGTGCATTTTAATGCAGCCAACGTAGCTTGGGACAGTGCAGACACAGTAGCTATGTGGCCAATGTGGCTTTTGACAGTGCAGACACAAGAGCCATGTGGCCGACATTGCTTGGGACAGTGCAGACACAGGAGCCATGCGGCCGACGTAGCTTGGGACAGTGCAGACACAGTATGCAGCCGACATAGCTTGGGACATTGCAGACACAGTAGTCTCATAGCCTGTGAAGTCTGACTGTATATTCTGCTCTCTGCTTGGGTAGTCTGGTTAGAGACCCTCTAAGAAAGGCCCAATTGTTTTGGTAACAGATCCAAAAACTCCCTTAAGAGGGATCCAAGAGCCCTGCTCTCTGTTTGCTGTAAAGAAAACCCAGGGTGACAGACATGTTTGCAACCCTTGCCCTTTGTCTTAGGATGAGGGGATCTAACAAACACACACACACACACACACACACACACACACACACACACACACACACACACACACACACACACACACACACACACACACACACACACACACACACACACACACACACACACACACACACACACACACACACACACAAACACATGAATACACACACACACACACACACACACACACACACACACACACACACACACACACACACACACACACACGAACACACAAACGGCCCATTTGCAGAGTCAACAAAATGATCATTGTGGTGGCGGAGTTACCAGAACATCAACAGTAAGATAATCTCTGGGCCGTTACCTCTGCAAAGACAAAGAACCACATGGTGCATGTTGTTGGTTTCTCCAGTGACAATAGAAATTGTAATGTGTTAACGCACTTGGCTCAGGCTTACAGACTTTGTGGAAGACATCAAGGTGGCTTTCACATACTCCCATTTTTCACAACTTCTCTTTGGTGGCAATGTCAATAAGCATCTTAAAGAAAAAGATACAGAGGAGCAGACAAAATCCTCACAGCTGTAGACATCAAATTTCAGTCTCTTCAACAGACTTTATATAAGGTAAGGAAGAACCAGTGACATGTGATTTCGCTGAGGGTCACAGGAGAGTCAGGTGGAGTAGGAAGGGCCAGTAGAAAGGCATCTTCCAAAATAACCACCAAGCAAGAGTAAAGGGGTTGCCCTGCTCCCCAGGATGTTGCAATCAGTCCATAGTTATCCAACAATCATCCTGAAATGTTCCACTTTTGAGGCAATCAGGTGAAAGTTACCCCTCCACTACTACCAATGGTTCAAAATCACTCAGATAACATAACATCCAGAGGTTACAGCATCCCCTTTATAAGCAAGCCCAACAACAAAGTGTCTGCAAGATAGCCCATTCCATCAAAGAAAGATGACACGGTAGTACATTACTAGTTTACCTACAAAAAATAAAGAATCCAGGCGGTCCCACCAAACCTGAAAGGTCAGAGCTAAAAAAGACAGAAGACCTCAGGTTTATTCTTATACTCAACACTCTTAACAACTAGGAAAACAAACATTTTGAATGATTTTAGTGCAAACAGTTGTCTTCGTATTGCAAGGAAATGGTTGTAATCTTCTGGCCACTGGAACATCTATTTACAAGTAAACATTGCAAAGGAGCCCGGGAGGTACTTACACTTCAGGACATGAGACAATCAGTAACAATTCCAGCACCTGCTTTCACACTCATTATAGCCCTAGGGTGTCTACCAAGTCCTCAGCAGTACTAGCAGCCTACCAGAGGCCACTAGGTAACAAAACCTTCCTGTTCTTGGATGATTGGGTCCTGGCTGCTGTTGAATGATGAGTGGACAAGTGATTGTAAGTTATTGGCGGTTTATTGTATATCAACATAAGTCCATCTGCATGCACATTCAGAACCTGCTTAATACCCGGATTTGCTTAATACCGCCCCACCCCCGTGCTTCCCTAACTATAGTGATTGTCAAAGTACAAAACTAAAGAACATAGTCACTGTTCTAAATCTTCTTTCTTTAACTTTGTTCCTTATTCAAATGCATGAACAAGGTTACTTTAATATGTTCTTTAAACATATTCAAGAATTAAACATCATATTAACAGTTCAACATGGCCTGTCCAATTTCAAGTCCAACTCACTGTATATATTTAGGATTGTGTTTGTAGACTCTTCCTACCTGTGTCACATGCAAATTTTGATTTGAATTAGAAACAGGAACTGTCTTTAGAGGTTTATTCTGTACTGAAACATTGCTGTGTATTTCAGAACTGTTTGAATAAGGTGGTCTATCTTTTTGGAGTTGATTGGTTGATGATTGAATCACAGAACAGGAACCATTAGTACACACAGTCTGTTGTGGCTTTGGTTCTGGGACAGGCAAAATGTGTCCGCGACTTCTTCTGTAGTCTACTCCTTCTGGTTGAATTATGTAGGACCTTGGTTCAGCACAAATGTCCCTCACAATTCCTACATGTTCATGACATTAGAAGTCTGCATTCTAACAACTTCATCTTGTAACAATGGTTGAAGAGGTTGGCTGGTTTTGTCATATAAAGACCTGTGTGTGCCGCTTTTTTGATAGTTGAGCTTTGACTACCTTATTACTCTTTGAGGTAGTCACTAACAGCTGTTTGCAGATTGGAAGAGTTTTTTGTGTTTGTCTGGCCATCAGTCTTTGAGCAAGTGAACAAATTGACTGGTTACAGGGAATGTTTCAAAAGTTTAGTAAATTGAAGAATACATCAGTTCCATCTCTTTTGGACTTTCCCATTAAGTGCTTTGGACTGTGGACTGCACACTCAGCCAGACCATTAGCTTATGGGCACTCTGGACTGCTGGTTACATTAATAAAATCCCAAGAAGCGGCAAATTCTTTAAAACATTGACTAGTAAATTGTGGACCATTATCTGAGATGACTTTATGTGGGCTTTCATGGACTGAGAAGTGCCTCTTTAGTTTTGTAATTACTGTGCCAGATGTCAAATCACGGAGTAAGTCGACTTCAAACCATCCTGAGTATGAATCAACTACTACCAGGGAATGGTGACCATTCCATTCGAAAATAGCTACTGTTACTGTTACTGTTGACCATGGTAAATAAGGGACTTAGTGTAGGTGAAGGGGTTCTTTTTGCTGATGTATTTTGTTACTGTTGCAAACTGAACATGAAAATGTTTCTCTTTCAATATCTTTAGACATTAAGGGCCAGAACACAATACCTCATGCTTTGTTTTTAGTTGATTCAGTGCCCAGGTGGCCGCTGTGCAGAATTTTTATATAGTTCTTTTGCAGTGACATAGGAACTGCTACTTTTGGGCCTTTCATAATGATGCCATCTTCCACCATGAGCTCATCCTTGAATGAGAAATACTGCTGAGTGTCAAGTGGCAGACTTGTTTGATAATATTACTCAGTTTTTGTAGAAATGGGTCTATAGCAGTGTGGTTTTTTAACTCATCAAGCTGTGATGATGAAATGTGCTTGACTTCCATAACTTCAAAATCAGCTGTTTCATTTTTGTGTTGTTCTGTCATCTTTCTGGGTGCACTTGACAAGGCATCAACAAGATACCTGTTTAGCTTTTGTGTAGATAGTAGTAAAGCTGTGTTTTTGTAGCCTTAACATCATAGGTTCATAGGTAGGTACTAGGCTATTGGCCCTAGGACCTATATAAGCCTAGCCAAAAAGGTACCCTAGCTTTCACCACCCAAGAAAATTATTTTCCTGTGCCCCTGTCGAGCAGAGCCACAGAAGTGATCCCCAGGGTGAATTTCCTATCTCCCATCCAGTCATCAAGATTTTTCTTGAAGAGTGCTAATGAGGAGCTTTGTTTGATATAGATAGGTAGTTTGTTCCAGAGTATGGAAAGTCTCTGGGACAGGAATCTATCTCTCCAGCATGTTCTGTTTATTGTGGTGACAAGGTTTAGGTCCCTAGACCTTGTAGCTCGAAGGGATTGGGATTTCTTTAAGTGGAGCATGACAAACAGCTCTGGGTTTGACATAGCTTTGTATGTTAGGCAGAGATTGCCTCTGAGTAGGCGATATATGACAGAGTAAAGCTGGAGTTTTTTGAGACAGTCTGCGTAGGGCATCTGTTTGAGGCTGGTAATCCTCTTTGTGAGGTATTTCTGCAGCCTTTCCAGTTGTTGTAGATGTCTTGTGTCATACCAAAAGGGACGTTGTACTCTATAATGGGTCTAATAAGTGACGAGTAGAGGGGAACAATGACCTCTTTTTTCCTAGATGAGAAACCTTTTGTGATGAGGTGTGCCATGTAGAAGGATTTCCTGACTACTGTGGTGATGTGATTATCAAAGGAGAGACTACTGTCCATCTGTGTCCCAAGGTCTCTTATCACACTTTCACTGTTAAGTAGACTACCACCTATGTGGTAGTTCATAGGTACAGAATTTTTACCGAAAGGGATGACAATGCATTTTTTGGCATTGAGCTTGAGGCCATGGCTTTGACACCAGGCATCTGTCTCAGTGAGGCCCTTTTATAGGATGTCCATATCATTAGGTGTTTTGATTATGGCTCCTAGTTTGCGGTCATCTGCAAAGCTCATTAGCCAAAGACCTTCTGTGTTAGCCTGTACTTCAGAGAAGTAGATACCAAACAAGAGAGGACCCAGGACTGGCCCTGTAGTATTCCACTTGTCACTGGTCTGAAGTCAGATTTGGAGTCTGCCACTTTCACAGTGTGGGTTCTGTCAGTGAGCCAGTTGACAACCCATCTTGTGACATACGGATTCATATCTAGTTTAATGAGTTTATCTATAATTCCAAAGTGGGGGATGGTGTCGAAAGCCTTGGCGAGATCTAGATAGGCTGTGTGGACCACCTTACCCTCATCTACGGCTTTGGTGACCGCTTCAAAGAAGTCTCTCAGGTTTAGGAGACATGATCTGCCTTTTATAAACCCGAACTGGGTGGGGTCCAGAGTTTGGAGATTACCAATGTCATTGTTTATAAGTTTCATGATGATACATTCCATAGCCTTGCAGACCAGGCTCATCAGGCTAATGGGGCGGTAGTTCCCCATGTGTTACAATTTGGCTAGAGCTGTATGTATTGGCTTGTACAAAATTGTTACTAGTGCTTGGTGATCTGTTTCAATCTGGATTGGCCTTCCATATATATAGTAACTGAGTAGTAATTGGAGCATGCAAACACAACCGCCAGAAGGTCCTTTTCTATTTGACCATAGTGCATCTCTGTTTGAGTCAGGGTACAGGATGCGTATGGAACTGGAATGCCCTCTTGATGACATGCTGACTAAGTCCACACTGAGAGGCATCACATGTAAGTGCCACAGGCCTATGGACATCATAGTATTTCAGTGTGGCTGGACTGGCAATTCTCTTTTTTAAAGTATCAAATGCCTCTTGGTGGTGTTCAAACCAAGACCATTTTATATCCTTACCTGTTAACTCTCGTAATGGTACAGGAAGCTCCCTAACATTCGGGATGAATTTTCCTAAATAATTAATCATACCCAGGAAATGCTGTAAACATGTAACATTCTCTGGGACTGGCATTTCATTCATTGCTATTATCTTTGATGGATCTGGCTGTAACCCCGAACTTGCAAACAGGTGACCAACTTAGGTGACGTCTTTCAGTTTAAATTTACAATTTAAAGGATTTAGTTTGAGCCTGACCTCATGTGCACGGTCTAGAACTTTCCTGATATTTTTGTTATGTTCCTTTTCTGCATTGCCTCCAACAGGAATGTTCCACTGTAATGGCAGAAGGATATCCAGCAAATATCTCTTCCGTGGCATGAAGGAATAATTCACTGGCGGAACTGATCCTGAAAGGCATCCTCAGAATCCTGTTATCTCCCAAATGGTGTGTTGAATGTTGCTAATAAAGAAGATCTGTAATCCAAGGACATTTGCCAAAAGGAATTCTTGGCATCTAAAATTGAGAAAAGAGTCGAATTTGCATTAGTGCTTCTACCGCCTGCGATGCGTGCATCGGAGGATGATGACGTTTATTTATGTCTCTTGGATCAATGCAGATCCAAATGTCATCTGAGCTCTTCTTGTGGGCTGCCGCCATGGATAATACCCCTTCAACAGGCTCTGCCACAGGAGTAAGAACCCCAAAATGCACCATTCTGTCTAATTCTGTTTTTACTTTACTTTGCATTGCTACCAGGATCCTACGTGCAGGTCGAACAACTGGGTTTATTTTGTGGTTCAGTTTCATGGAATATGTAACTGAAAGCTTACCAATTTCATATTTGAAAATGTCGGCATATTCTTTAAATATATGTTGTGAAAAAGTATAATTTTTGTTTGTATTTAGATGGTGAACTGCTACATTGAGCAAAATCAATTCCATTCTCAGGCTGTCTTCTAGGCCTAGTAAAGACTGTACATCTGTTCCGACTGCATAGAATTGTAAATCATAACTGTTACCTGCTGAATGCAAGAAAGGACTACAGAGCCTTCTGTCTGAATTTCTTCACCACTGTAAGCAGCTAGTTTTGTGCTCCTTGTTGAGTCAAGGTTCTCTCCAGCTTTTACTTTTACTATAAGCTTCTGCTGACATAACATTATATTTAGATCCATTGTCTACTTTAAGCTCTATTGGTTTCCCATTCATTTGTTCAGTGCAAAATATTTAACTCTTTGGTGACAAGTGGGAATCCACTGTGTCAACTGTTTCTCTAACCACAGAAACACCATCGACATAAAATGCTTCATCACTGTTGTCAGGATCTGCTACAGTCTCAATTTGAGCCACTGCCTGTTTTGGATAAAACTTATTATGAGTCTGTATAGATTTGCAGAATGTTTTGAAATGATTCTACTTTTTCTGTTTGTGACACTGCTGACCATAGGCTAAGCACTTTTTTCATTTAGGTTCGTGACTGCCTAAACAATTGCGACAATTAATAATGGGAGGTGGTGTCATGGAGTTCCCCAATTTGCACTTATGAGGCTGTATTTATGTATTTTTAACTTTCGTTTACCGGGAAAGTTTGACTGGGTCAGAAATCCATTTTCAGCGGAGACCTGGGGAGAAAGGCTGCAAATGACACATGAAAGTTAAGACAATTTACATGAAGAAGATAAAAAACAAGTATTAAAGCCCACATTAATAATAACTGAATACTAAATACTTACAGAGAGGTAGATAAAATAATAAAATGTACTAAAGTAAAGTGAAGTGGTAGATTGCAAACCTTTTTTATATACATTAGGTAGGAGGCAGGTAAAGAATGAGGATCAGGATATTAGATGCAAGTAGATGCTTAGAATTTATTTATTTATTTATATTTGTTGACCGGTTGTGTCCGACTGGACATAGGTCCATTTTCAGTGGAGGCCCGGGGAGAAAAGCTCCACAGTTAAAATAAACAGACAGTAGTTACATTGGATTACATAGCGATTAACAATTTACATAACAATTACTTACAACATATTTACAGATGAAGAACATAGTACATCAGTAGATAACTAGAATCTTTATCTGTGAAGTACATAACAGACATTAACAAATGTTACAAGAAGAAGTTCGTGCTGTATAATAAGTACTGGCTTATGAGCATCTGAGCTTGCTATAATCAAGGTAGTTAGTGGAGTGGAAAGAAAGGTAGTGGTTGGATGGGGAGGGGATATTAGAGAGGGAGTTGCAAGGGCATAGCCAGCATGTTTTTAGGTGCGCTTTTAGTAAAGTTTTGAAGTGGGTGCATAATGGTATGGAGGTAATTGTGGGTGGAAGGGAGTTCCATAATTTGGCTATGGTGCAAGAGAATAGTGCTTCACCAGCAGAATTATTGGCTTTAGTGATCTGCAAGTGATTTTTGTTGCTGGATCTTAGTGGTCTGGTGGTGCAATAGGGTTGGAGTAGATTCTGGAGGGATGGGACATTTAGTGGATGATTTACTAGTTTGTGGGCAAGTGAGAGTTGATGCCATTGAAGGAGGTGAGGGAGTTCAAGCCAGCCCAGTCCAGCAAGTGAGAGACAGTGGTGACTATGGTAGGATGCCCCTGTGGCAAATTTGGCGATTTTGTTGTAGCAGGTCTCTAGCTTGTTTAAATCGCATTGCCTTAGGTTGGTATATATTGGACAGGCATAAAGTAGGGTGGAGATAAGGTGGGAATTTGCTATTGAAATCTTTGCTGCTTTGGTGAGAAGTTGCTTATTTCTGTATAGCGCTCCTAGTTTATTGTGGACTTTTTTTATGGTCAAGGATATGTGAATGTCAAATTTTAGTTTATTGTCTATTTCCACTCCTAGAAATTTGGTGTGTTCAGTTGGGTATATAGTGGTGTTGTCTTTTGCTGTGATGTTAAAGTGAGAGCTGTTTTGAGTATGTTTGGTGGGTTGGAAGATAAGTAGTTTAGTTTTGTTTGGGTTGAGTATTAACTGGGCATCGGATAACCAAGTTTCAACAGAGGAAAAGGCTTCCTGTGTGACTTTTTGCAGTTTGGGTAGGGACTGGGCTGAGCAGATGATGGTTGAGTCATCTGCGTATTGTATGAGTGTGCCATGTTTGGTGGCAGAGGCTAGATTATTGGTGAAAACAGAGAAGAGTAGGGGTCCAAGGATGGATCCTTGGGGAACCCTATGGAGACAGGTAGTTGGGGAGATATGTCATTCTGCCATACAACAGATTGTTGGCGGTCAGACAGGTAACTCTGAAACCAGTTGGTGACCGATTGTGAGAAGGATAGGTTACTGAGGACAGAGATAAGTTGTTTGTGTGGGACCATGTCAAATGCTTTAGATAGGTCTAGGAAAGTTGCAGAGGAGAGATAGTCATTGTTTCTATGCTGAAGGATAGTGTTAGTAAAGGAGAGTAAGGCAGTGGTGGTGCTATGGTTTGGTCGGAAACCATGCTGAGTATTGGAAAGGAGGTTGTTAGTAAGGAGGTAGTCTGGGACCTGAGAGTGTATGCATCTCTCTAGTATTTTGGAGTGGAGAGAGAATAGCTATGGGGCGGTAATTGGTTAGTTCTGTGGAGGGTCCACCTTTGTGGAGGGGAATTATATGTGATACATTCCACAGTGTGGGAACGTAACTTTCTGACAGGGATCGGTTAATCAAGATGGATACTGGGTAGGCCAGAGCATCAGCTGTGATTTGTAGGTATTCACTTGGGAGGCTGTCTGCTGCTAATCTGGTGGGCTTAAGTTTAGTTAAGAGATTTTTTTATGTTCTACTTTAGAAGCTTAGAAGGTGGGAAAGTTACGGGTGGAGAACTATGTAAAGTCTGTTAGTCCAATATGCTAGTGGTAAGTAGATGAAATTTCTGTTGTATTAATATAGTATTATATTATTATTATTACATTAATATAGTATTATATTTAATATATATTACATATTTATTGCTATAGTATTATATTATTATTAGTATATTAATATAGTATTATATTTAATATATATTAAATATTTATTAATATAGTATATTATTCTTAGTATATTAATATAGTATATTTAATATATATTAAATATTTATTAATATAGTATTATATTATTCTAAGTATATTAATATAGTATTATATTTAATATATATTAAATATTTATTAATATAGTATTATATTATTAGTAGTATATCAATATAGTATTATATTTAATATATATTAAATATTTATTAATATAGTATTATATTATTCTTAGTATATTAATATAGTATTATATTTAATATATATTAAATATTTATTAATATAGTATATTATTAGTAAATTTATATAGTATTATATTTCATATATATTAAATATTTATTAATATAGTGTTATATTATTATTAGTATATTAATATAGTATTGTCTTAGTATTTGTTGCACACTGTCGACATTTGCAACAGCAGAAACAGCAAGTGTACTAGTATGTTTTTCTGTGATTTTATGTATCTCACAAATTTCAGTAGCTTTGCTCAATGTTAATTCACTATCACGTAGTAGAATTTCCTTCACTGTATCATTATTAATGCCACAAACAAGGCGGCCTTTTATTAAATTGTCTTGAAGATCCCCAAATGTGCATGTGTTTGATTTACTTCCTAAGTTAGTGACATATGCTTCCGTAGTTTCACCAGACGTTTGATTTATTGCATTGAATGTATGCCTCTTCATAGTTATATTTATCTGGGGGTTATACAGTTCCATAGTTATATCCATCTAGGGGTTACATAGTTCCATAGTTATATTCATCTGGGGGTTACACAGTATCATAGTTATATCCATCTGGGGGTTACACAGTTACATAGTTATATCCAACTGGGAGTTACACAGTTCCATAGTTATATCCATCTGGGGGTTACACAGTTCCATAATTATATTCATCTGGGGTTACACAGTTCCATAGTTATATTCATCTGGGGGTTACACAGTTCCATAGTTATATCCATCTGGGGTTACACAGTTCCATAGTTATATCCATCTGGGGGTTACACAGTTCCATAGTTATATCCATCTGGGGGTTACACAGTTCCATAGTTATATTCATCTGGGGTTACACAGTTCCATAGTTATATTCATCTGGGGGTTACACAGTTCCATAGCTATATTCATCTGGGGGTTACAGAGTTCCATAGTTATATCCATCTGTGGGTTACACAGTTCCATAGTTAAATCCATCTGGGGGTTACACAGTTCCATAGTTATATTCATCTGGGGGTTACACAGTTCCATAGTTATATCCATCTGGGGGTTACACAGTTCCATAGTTATATTCATCTGGGGGTTACACAGCTCCATTCTTATATTCATTTGGGGCTTACACAGTTCCATACTTATAGTCATCTGGGGGTTACACAGTTCCATACTTATATTCATCTGGGGCTTACACAGTTCCATGTTTATATTCATCTGGGGCTTACACAGTTCCATACTTATATTCATCTGGGGGTTACACAGTTCCATGTTTATATTCATCTGGGGGTTACACAGTTCCATAGTTATATTCATCTGGGGTGACACAGTTCCATAGTTATATCCATCTGGGGGTTACACAGTTCCATAGTTATATTCATCTGGGGGTTACACAGTTCCATAGTTATATCCATCTGGGGGTTACACAGTTCCATAGTTATATTCATCTGGGGTTACACAGTTCCACAGTTATATTCATCTGGAGGTTACACAGTTCCATAGTTATATCCATCTGGGGGTTACACAATTCCATAGTTATATCCATCTGGGGGTTACACAGTTCCATAGTTATATTCATCTGGGGGTTACACAGTTCCATAGTTATATTCATCTGGGGGTTACACAGTTCCATAGTTATATCCATCTGGAGGTTACACAGTTCCATAGTTATATCCATCTGGGGTTACACAGTTCCATAGTTATATCCATCTGGGGGTTACACAGTTCCATAGTTATATCCATCTGGGGGTTACACAGTTCCATAGTTATATTCATCTGGGGGTTACACAGTTCCATACTTATATTCATCTGGGGGTTACACAGTTCCATACTTATATTCATCTGGGGGTTACACAGTTCCATACTTATATTCATTTGGGGCTTACACAGTTACATACTTATATTCATCTGGGGGTTACACAGTTCCATACTTATATTCATCTGGGGCTTACACAGTTCCATACTTATATTCATCTGGGGGTTACACAGTTCCATAGTTATATTCATCTGGGGGTTACACAGTTCCATAGTTATATTCATCTGGGGGTTACACAGTTCCATAGTTATATCCATCTGGGGGTTACACAGTTCCATAGTTATATTCATCTGGGGTTACACAGTTCCATAGTTATATCCATCTGGAGGTTACACAGTTCCATAGTTATATCCATCTGGGGGTTACACAATTCCATAGTTATATTCATCTGGGGGTTACACAGTTCTATAGTTATATTCATCTGGGGGTTACACAGTTCCATAGTTATAGTCATCTGGGGGTTACACAGTTCCATAGCTATATTCATCTGGGGGTTACACAGTTCCATAGTTATATCCATCTGGGGGTTACACAATTCCATAGTTATATCCATCTGGGTGTTACACAGTTCCATAGTTATATTCATCTGGGGATTACACAGTTCCATAGTTATATTCATCTGGGGGTTACACAGTTCCATAGTTATATTCATCTGGGGGTTACACAGTTTCATAGCTATATTCATCTGGGGGTTACAGAGTTCCATAGTTATATCCAACTGGGGGTTACAGAGTTCCATAGTTATATCCATCTGGGGGTTACACAGTTCCATAGTTATATTCATCTGGGGGTTACACAGTTTCATAATTATATCCATCTGGAGGTTACACAGTTCCATAGTTATATCCATCTGGGGGTTACACAGTTCCATAGTTATATCCATCTGGGGGTTACACAGTTCCATAGTTATATCCATCTGGGGGTTACACAGTTCCATACTTATATTCATCTGGGGGTTACACACTTCCATACTTGTATTCATCTGGGGGTTACACAGTTCCATACTTGTATTCATCTGGGGGTTACACAGTTCCATACTTATATTCATCTGGGGGTTACACAGTTCCATACTTATATGAGGTTTGTGCGGCTTTCTATGTAGGAAAGACTGAGAGGGCATTGAAACGTAGGATATATGAACACACCTACGACATCAAAAACAAGAAAGACACGAATGCTTTTGTCAGACATTCTGTGGTATGCCCTAACATGTCTATCCGTTTTTTTGTCCTTGAAAAAGTCATCCAAGATCAGAGGGGAGGAGATTGGGAAACTGAACTGGCTTCGAGGGAATTGTTCTGGCAATTAAGGTTGAATGCAACCAAAGCCCCAGGCTTAAATGACAGCATAAGTTTAGCAAGCATTCTAAAAGCCAGAAGCAACACCCTTTGATTTGTACAGGGATTTTTAGTGCTGGTATATGTCTTCTCCCTTTACATTCTTTGAAAATTGCCTTTCATTTCCTCTCACCCCCACACACACACACACACACACTATTGTCAAGATTCAATGGCATTGTGACTTCATTTGGTGGTTTGCATTGCTATTTTTTTCATGCTCACAGCCTCATCAAAGGTATATCTGTGCTGGGTTTGAGACAAGGTGGCTTTGGTCAGTTTCACTTTTGTAATTTAACATTTTCATCTTCAAGTAGCTGGGACAATGCTACATAACAATTGAATTTAGTATTGAGTTCATTTGCATTATAAACAGTACAATGAAGGTGAACTTCTGCCACGCCTGCATCTGACATTTCTCTAACATTGTTTCTATCACAATTAAATTGGACTTCGTGTTTTGTATCCTTGTGGTGGGTCAACTGTACTTGCAGCAGTTTGAATTTGAACTTTTTAACAGTTTGGCAGTGATAACCAGAAGAAGTCATTTCCGTATTTCACTTACTGGTTTTTGTGTTTTGGGTACGCTTACTAGTTCCATACTTATATTCATCTGGGGGTTACACAGTTCCATAGTTATATTCATCTGGGGGTTACACAGTTCCATAGTTATATCCATCTGGGGGTTACACAGCTCCATAGTTATATTCATCTGGGGGTTACACAGCTCCATAGTTATATTCATCTGGGGCTTACACAGTTCCATAGTTATATTCATCTGGGGGTTACACAGTTCCATAGTTATATTCATCTGGGGGTTATGCAGTTCCATAGTTATATTCATCTGGGGGTTACATAGTTCCATATTTATATCCATCTGGGGGTTACACAGTTCCATAGTTATATCCATCTGGGGGTTACACAGTTCCATAGTTATATCCATCTGGGGGTTACACAGTTCCATAGTTATATTCATCTGGGGGTTACACAGTTCCATAGTTATATTCATCTGGGGGTTACACAGTTCCATAGTTATATTCCTGGGGGTTACACAGTTCCATATTTATATTCATCTGGGGATTACACAGTTCCATAGCTATATTTATCTGGGGATTACACAGCTCCATAGTTATATTCATCTGTGGGTTACGCAGTTCCATAATTATATTCATCTGGGGATTAAACAGTTCCATATTTATATTCATCTGGGGATTACGCAGTTCCATAGCTATATTCATCTGGGGGTTACACAGTTCCATAGTTATATTTATCTGGGGGTTACACAGTTCTCAGAGTTTAAGCTTTAAGCTTTCCTGATCTTCATGTGTTTCAGCTTGAGCAATGACATGGTGGTTTTCTCCCTCTCCTGTATAAACAATGGGTACGTATACAAAAGAAGGTTCTCACTAGATAGCCTCCAAGCCTGACAAACTGAGACATATAAATGCTTGTGCGCATGCGCAGCGGCTATGAAAATATATTCTTGTGCAAACACATGCCAGTTCTCTGTGACATTACCATTAAACACCAGCGGTTTGGGTCTACAAAATCAGTTTGCCATACCATCAGTGTACAGTATATTCAAGTACCTTTTGCAGTCTAGTCACTAGTTACACTTGGATGATACTTAGTTACCATCCCACTTGTGACATCATGTTGAATGAGGAGTGGAGAAGTGATTGTAAGTTATTAGTGGTTTATTGTACAGCAATATAACTCCATCTGCATGCACATTCAGAACCTGCTTAATACTGCCCCCCTCCATGTGCTTCCTTAACTACAGTGACTGTCAAGGTACAAAACAACAAAACATAGTCACTGTCCTATAGCTACCCCTACCCAAAATCAGCTTCTGTGTAACTCTGCTTCTGATCACACTGTCCAGCTTTCTCAGTATTATGGTCATCCTCCCCAAACTGCAATGGTAGACTATGGAGCACTTCACCTTTTAGGGGTGGTCTTAGGATACTAAAGCATAAAAAACTGTTCTTCTGGAGGAAAATATCTCCTTCAATTCACCCTGAATCACCTTCTCTTTTCTCAGAGGGAGACAGCAGAAGAGACCTTCAGGATTTTAGAGTTTATGGCAGCAACAATCCTTATTTTTTCCCACTCATGTTTACACATGAGCTGCCTGCAGTGGGTGATTCCCAGAAGACGCAGTATGAGTCGTACAAGACACAACACGTTTCCATTGCAAACTCATGCAAGAAATGTCACAACCCAACTAGAGACACCTAATTGCAGACGCCCCACCTCACCTTTTGGCAGCTGTTATAACCCACATGTCTGCCCTGAGGGTGGGATGCCACTTCCATGGCAAGAACACTTTATGGTCCCCTTAGAGATCTCAGTTGTATATTAATATCCTGGAGTTATGCACAGTACTTCTTTCTTTGCACGTCTTCCATGCCCACCTGCCCAGAATCCCAGTATTCACCTGTGCAGATAATAGTGGGTAGTAGCCAAAGAGACCAGCTTAAACCAGTTTACATAGCAGTGGTGTGGCATATCATCCATGATTACATGTTTCTGGAGATACCACTCAGTACTCTAGCTTTTGACTGGCTGATTTGGAGATGCCACACAGTATTCTAGCTTTTGAGTGGCTGATTTGGAGATGCCACTCAGTATTCTAGCTTTTGAGTGGCTGATTTGGAGATGCCACTCAGTATTCCAACTTTTGAGCTGATAACCCACTCATAGGGCATAATACTCCCAGGCTATCAGTCTAGCTTCTTCAGTTCTAAACATATTGAATAATATAAAATTTACATTGCAAGTAATTGAAATCCTGACCTCATCACAGAAACCTTCTACAGGTAAAGCATATAAAGATCAGTGAAAATAAATGTTCATGGATTAGGTCACCCAAAAGAGAATGGGCTACAGGTCAGACACCCTGGATCAGGCTCTGCAATACCTGGTGGAGCTATTTGACAAAAGCCTCACAATCGAAGTGCATTTGAAAGCTTATTTGAACTTTCACATGAGTCAGCACTTCAAGTAAGTGATGACTTACTTAACAGCACATTTTAATCAAGACCTCCAATTCAGGGCCCAGTGCTATTTTGAAACCTGTAGTTGTCATAGAGATACCTACCAGACCGCCTTTTGATCCAGCAGCTAAGGAAGCTCTCAGATACCTATCAGAGAAACTATCCCTGGTAATCATTACTTTGGCCAGAAGAGTTTTATTTATTTACTTGTATTTGTTTTCCTAGGTAGACTTCCATGGACCTTTTTCAGGCTCCATCTTGGGTATGGCTGAATTTCAGTCTCACAACCAAAACTAGTCAAGTTTCTGTAGTAGCCACAGAGACCAACCTAAATCAAGCCATAAACCTTCCAGTCTTTTTTCCCACTACAAGAAAATAAAATAAATTCTTCCCTTGCATGGAATAGAACACATGAGCTTAGAAAGAGGGTCCAACTCTTCATTTATGTTTATCCACAACTAAATGTTCTTCAGGGAACAAAAGTCACCCATTAAGATGACTTTCCAGCTGTGTCAGATTTTTGTTAGCTGAAGGGGGACTTCATCATAATTGTGACCCAAAAAACTCACAATCTGATAACAGTGTCTTTATCTAGTACTCTCCTAAGAAATGTTCCAGAAAAATATTTGTGCAGAAACTACTTGATCCAGCCTCACTAGTCTGACCAAACGATATGACATGGACATCACTTCCATAACAACTTCCTCATTCAGAGATGCTATTTCCCTAGCTGGACCCACACAAGTATGTAGCCAGAGACTCATTTCTACTCTTATTTCAGATGAACCACTTCTTAAAAGTCATGCAGTGTGGCACAGTGCCTCCTTAAGAGGTCATAAAGGCTATTTTCATGTGCTGTATATTCTAAATATTATGGTAGAAACCTGATAGCAGCACATGTAATCAGTGTAAAGTAAATTATGTGACAGCAAAGGTAACGTGGAGCACTTGAAAAGCTGTGGTGAAATGAAGGGCTGAAAGCTCACAATATTAAAGACATTTGACTCCCACTGAGAGAGAGTTTTTCACCAAGAGCTGAGACCCTTGGGGGAAGACTGGTTAGAAGAAGCTGTGTAGCACCAGAAGCTTACCTTTAGCTGTACATGCAGAGTACAAGGGGATCTCATGTGGATTTACCTACAGCGTACAAGGGGCTCTCCTGTGGATTTACCTGTAGAGTACAAGGAGCTCTCCTGTGGATTTACCTGCAGAGTATAGGAGGTTGTCCTGTAGATTTACTTGCAAAATACAGGGGAGGGTCTCCTGTGGATTTACTTGCAGAGTACAAAGGGCCCTCCTGTGGATTTACATGCAGAGTACAAAGGGACCTCCTGTGGATTTACATGCAGAGTATAAAGGGTTCTCCTGTGGATTTACTTGCGAAGTACAAAGCCCTTCCTGTGGATTTACCTGTAGAGTTCAAGGGACTCTCCTGTGGATTTACCTTGAAACTACAAGGGGCTCTCCTGTGGATTTACACTCAGAGTACAAAGGGCCATCCTGTGGATTTACCTGCAAAGTACAAGGGGCTCTCTTGTGGATTTACCTGCAGAATACAAAGGGCTTTCCTGTGGATTTTTATTTTTTATTTATATATTTATTGACATTTGTTAACCGGTAAAGTCCACTGGGCCTCAAAAGACCCATTTTCAGTGGGGGCCCGGGGAGGAAAGCTCCAAAACAGTTACAAAAATATGCCTAAGACATCAGCTTGTATGAAGTCACATTAATGTTATACAAATTACAAATGAAACAGATATGGTAAGCAGTTACACTTAAAAAGAAGAGAAATGAAATATATTCCAAGAATTAAAAATGTCAGAGTAAATTCCAGTTTCCAAGTCACAATAGTAAAAGGAGATTCGATTAGAGAAGAACAGTACGTCTGGGTACCGAGGCCAGAAACAGGAATATTTAAGAAGGTTTAGTCATGTGGTTACAGGGACAGGCGGCGGTGCTGAGAAAGTCTTCTTTCAGTGCAGATTTAAATGTTTTAATAGATTCCAGTTGGATAATAGAGGGTGGGAGTGCACTCCAAAGTTTGGTAATGGCATAGGAATACACGCATTGTCCAGCTCTTTTGCTGGGTTTAGTTACAGTTAGTAGTTGTTTGTTAGCTGACCTCAGATTTTGCTTTGGGGGTGTGAGTTTGTATTATATTTTGAAGGGATGGGAAGTATTTTTGGTTACTGAGTAGTTTGTGGGTGAGAGTAAGTTGAGAAAAATGTAAGTAATGAGGGAATTCAAACCAGTTTAAAGTTGTAATGGCCAGGCAGTGATGTGTGCGATGCGTGCGATGCGTGTGATGTGTGCGATGCATGCGATGTGTGCGATGCGTGCGATGCATGTGATGTGTGCGATGCGTGCGATGTGTGGGATGCGTGCGATGTGTGCGATGCGTGCGATGTGGCATGTTTAAGACAAATGTAGCTGTTTTATAGTAACACGACTGCAGTTTCTTTAGGAAAGATGAGTGGAGGATAGTGAAAACAGGGGCTACCATAGTGGACAGAGGGGGGAAGAAGAAGAGCACTTGTTAGTTTTAATTTGGTGGACTTGTCCAGATATAGAGCTTCTCGAGTATAAAATGGGTCTTTTTGATTTTGTCGAGAATATGATTTTCACAAGTTAGTTTATCATCAATAGTGATGCCCAGTAGTTTCGATGTTTTTACAATTTCAATTATTGTATTCTTCGTACAGAATATTTTAAAGTCTACAGCTGCAGGTTCGGATGAGAATAGTAAAAGTTTAGATTTTTGGGGATTAAGTACGAGTCGGACCTCTGTAAGCCAAGCTTCAATGGAATTAAAAGCTTCTTGTGTTAATTTTAGATCGGAAATGTTATCAGAGGAAGTGATAATTGTTGAAACATCAGCATATTGAATGAGGGTGCTTTGGATGGATGTTTTATGGCGATTGTTAATAAATATATTAAAAAGCAAGGGCCCAAGGATAGATCCTTGAGGGATGCCTGTTTTGCTGATTAGATATTCGGATTGCCTGTTTTGTCATCTAACGGATTGTATTGAATCAGTTATTGTGTGCAGAGCAGTTTAAGATTTCAAGTTGTAGAAGTAATTTAGAGTGGGACACTGTATCAAATGCTTTTGATAGATCTAGCAGGATGATTGATGTATGTAGTCCATCAAGAGCTTTGTACAGTGTTGGTAAATGTCAGTAGGGCTGTTGTAGTGCTGCGAGATGGCCGAAATCCGTGTTGGGTTGGTGCAAGTAAGTTATTTTCTATGAGATGTTTTAGTAGTTGGGAATGAATACACTTTTCTAGGATTTTTGATAGTGGGGAAAGTATAGAAATGGGCCGACAGTTTGGGAGATCACTGGTGTTACCACCTTTATGGAGGGGGGTAATAATTGAGTTTTTCCAGAGCTTTTAGATTTACCTGCAGAGTGCAAGAGGATCTCCCATGGACTGGCCTGCATAGTACAGGAACTCTACTGTGGATTTACCTGTAGAGGACAAGGGGCTCTGCTGTGGATTTACCTGCAGAGTACAAGGGGGCTTGTCTGTGGATGTACTTGTGGAGTACCACTAACCTACCAATTTATTTGTCAGTACCAGGAACCTAATTCTAGATGCCTGAGGTAGCCTCTCCAGAGCTGAAATAGCTGACAACTGTAAATACCCTCCCTAATTGACCCATTACAAAAATTCACATTTTAAAGAAACTTTGCACTATAATTTATATAAAACTTACAGTGCAACTTTAATACCGAAGTGATGTGAAAACGTCTTTGTTAAACTGAATATAATGAACTGGAAGAGTTTTAAGTTGCATTATATGTTTTATATCAATGTTAGGGTAAGGTTTCTTTAAATTGTGAATTTTTGTAATGGGTCGATTAGGGAGGGTATTTAAGGAAGTGATAAAGATGGCACTTTTGTCTGATTAAGTCTCTACAATGAGACGAAACCGCTCACATTGTTTTATTATTTTAATAAAATACTGAAGCTGTTCGTCTGCGACTGGAATCCTTGATTTTTTACTTTTCTGGTTGGATCCTGACTTTTTGTATTTAATTGTTTTACAATTCTGTTATAAAAGTTATCTTTCAGTTTCAGTCAACAGGAGACAGGATGTCTACACTAAGAGCTCTCTGTGTTGTTTTGTTTTATGTCTTCTAGCAGTTGCAAAGATCTGAAGGCTATGTATTTTCACAGAGAGATGTTAAATGGTAGTTTCTGACACTGGGGGTTTAGCTTGTGAACCAAATTCAAGCTAACCCAGCAGTATTTTATTTATTTATTTATTTTACTTGCATATCTATTTGTTGACACTGTAGAGGCCATTCCTAATAGCCTGGCACTTGGTCAAACTACAGTTTGGATTAATAGTAACATTGCACAATAGGATTGGACACTCATTGCTAAGGGCTTTAAAGTAGCTGATAAATAGTGGTTAGTGGCATTTAGAACTACCTTATAGTCTGGGCAGAAGGAGGCATAGGTAGTAAACCTGAGCAAGCCTTTCCCAGGTGTGTGTGTGTGTGTGTGTGTGTGTGTGTGTGTGTGTATAAATCAAATCTAAAAGAGTGTGTGTGTCAGCTACTTAGGCAGGGACACAAAGCACTGGTTGGACAAAGAGGGTACTGGAGATCTTGGACTAATCAGTCAGCTGAGATCTGTACCCTATAGCTGTGTCAGTGGGGAGTCTTATTGGGGATCAGTAGAAAGAGGGAGAAACCAGTCCCAGACTGACTGTGATGTCTGTGTGCTCTTAAGGGAAATTACACTTTACTGTGTGTGTACTTGTCATCCTCCCAGCATGTACGTTCCCCACTGTTGCCAGGCTCCTTGATTACTGGGCCAGTGCAGGGGCATCTCAGCCTCCTTACAGGGGAGCCCTGAGGTGGTATTTATACTGACTAGCAGAAATTTGGCTAGGGCCTCAGGGAACTGTCCCAGGCAGATGGGACCTCAATTTAAAGTCTCATCCAGAGGGAAGCACACACTCAGGAGTACAGCATCCACTAAATGCTACACTGCAGAGTCAGTACTGGAAAAAAATAATCCAAACATTCAACTACCTGAATTAATTTTCTAATACTCACATTGCAATAAGTTGGGGGGAAATGGCTCCTGTGGCTACTCATAACTATAAGGAGAGAAAAGCATATATCCCATATGATTGGAGAATAAGCATTCTAGTACCAGAGTACAAGAACAAAGGAGGCATTTGTAACAATGGGCAGAAGAGAGGTATTGAACTCCTGTCACACCACATGAAAGTGCTGGAGAGCATGATGTAGTAAACAGTATGATGAGAAATCAGCTGTTTGTGTTCAGTTTAGGATACAGCACAACTTACCCAATGTTTGCAGTGGGACAGACAACGGAGAAGAAGCTGGAGATAAAGACAGACTTCAACTGGGCAGTCCTAGACTTCATGAAAATACATGACAAGGTCACAAGAAAGCTGATTTGGGCAGTCATGCAATGGTATAAAGTCCAGAAACACTGATAGAATTAGTGCAGACTGTGTACAAGGACCTAATGACACATGTACAAACAGTCTTCATATTCACAGATGGTTTCCCAGTTGGAGAAGGTGTGTATCACGGTTCAGCATTGAGTCCACTGCTGTTCATACTGGTGATGGACTTACATTAGCAAACAAGCCAGAGGGGACAGAGCAACAAAGCTGCTGTATGCTGATGAGGTAGCATTACAAGCACAATCTGAACAGGGACTTCCACAAATGAATGGGAAATGTAATTCAAAACTGAAGGCACATTAGATGACATTGAGTATAGACAAGACATTGGTCATGACAGAAAATGGGGGACATCAGAAGAAGCTGAAGACTGGGACAGAAGGAAATAGTGGAACAAATTAACAACTTCAAGTATCTGGGAGGAGAATAGAAGTCTGAATGAAAAGATCAAAGCTAGAATCAGACCGGCTGCAGCCACCTGGCACAGAGTGTCAGGAGTAGTGTAGGACAGAACAAAATGCCAAAGATGCTAAAAAGTAAGGTGTACAAAACAGTGGTGCAGCCAATACGTCTGTTTGGTACAGAAACCTGGGCAGTGAAGACACAGCAGTTGAGATGAAGTACCCAAGATGGGTAGTTGGATACACACTGTGGGACTGATGAAGACATTAGGGCAATAAGGGCATTAGTGCAGAAGCCAAAGTGACTCCAGTTGCAGAGAAGATCAAAAAGAATAGGTTATGGTGTTTCAGCTACATGTGCAGGAAAGCAGAAGACAATCTGGTGAAGAAGATTTGGGAGAGACAAGAAGAAGGCAAGAGGAAATTATGTCCCATGTGAAGGCTGCCAGCCTAGCCAGACAGAATTGTGCAGATAATTCTATCATTTGTAAATATAAATGTTGAACTACAGGCTTGTTTTTTAAATGAAAGAATATACTGTGAAATGTTGAACTTCAAACAATGGAGCAACATTGCTCTCTGCTATAAAGAAAGCTAAGTTAAGCATTTCTTGTCTGTCCTTTGAAGTTAAAATTATTTCATGTCTGTCCCTTTAAAGTTAGAATTTAGAGATGATGAGCCTAGGGTGAAGCATCCTGTTTATTGTTTTAACTTAAGGAATAATTACTAGAGTTTACATGTGGAATGTATTTTATGGCTGTAGTTTCCTGCAGGTGCAAGATAACAAGAATGTAGTATCTGTCAGCCTGGGAACCCCAGGAAAGTGTAAAAAATGATGTAATGGGAATCAGGACTGAAGATAGTGATTTAAGCAGAGAGTAGACCACGAAATCCGGAACCAAACTTGGAAACAAAAAGAACGAAAAAAACAGTCAACCACAGTTCAGCAATAGGCACAAACAAGGCACAAACAAAATAAATGAGGCAAATAAAAAATAGCACTAAAAAGACTGACTGAGTGCTTTCACCCAGTGACTGGGCTTCTTCAGATCATATACACCACACCAGCTGTCTTCCTTAAATACCATCCCCCCCTGCTTCAATTATCCCATTATTCAATTACTTAGCAATTCATGATGTAACCATTTCATAACCATAAGGTTGTACAAATATTTAAACAGAGAGAATCAGAAAGCATTGAGCATTTTTGTCTTGATCATCCAACTCACAGCACTGTCTTGCTCATATGTAAGTTATCTTAGACTTGTGTTTTCTTTTAGAAATAGATATAAACTAGAAAGATTAGACTAAGTGTTTTTCTGTGATGTCAGAACTGTACTACTAATTTATTTTAAGTATTTCTGTGTGATCTCTGAACTCTTGACTAGCACTGTGTAGTAGAAAGTATTGTCTTGTGTTTTTATTATTTATTATTAAATATTTTAAAACCTTGTAACTTTGGCTGGTTTGTACAGATATAATTTAAGCTCTTTAGAGTACTTGTATGCCTTTGGTAAAATTGTACAAAGCCACTCCTATAGTTTTATCCCTGGGCTATACTACCAATTGGATAATAATATTGCACAGTAATAATTGGACACCCTTTTAAGGGCCTTTGAGTAGCTGATAAATATTGTCTTGGTGGTGGCAAGTGCTACTAATGTATAGTCTGGGTAAAAGGGCACAGCTGGAGAACCTGTGCCAGCCTTCCTCAGAAGTGTCTGTGTGGTTGTGTAAACTCTTATCTCAAAGTGTGTGTGTGTCAGCTACTTGGGCAGGGACATGAAGCACTGGTTGGACACAGAGGGTGCTGGAGGTTTTAGCTTGCCCAGCTAGGCTGAGATCTGGACTATTTAGCTGTGCCAGTGGGGAGTATTATTGGGGACCTGGAGAGCAAGGGAGCAACCAGCCCCAGGTTGACTGTGATCTCTGTGTGCTTTTAAGGGAAATTGCACTTTACTATGTGTATTTGTTATCCTTTCCTCATATATGAGACACCCTCTCTGGTGTTAGTGGTGAGGATTGAGGCTCCTTGATTACTGGGCCAGGGCACGGGCATCACATCCCACAAAGAGATGGATGGTGTGAAGAAATTAGACAATGTCATCTTTTCTAGCATGCCTGGATGAAGTTTTGTTCATAATTTCAGATTAACCTGTGTATTATATGACAGCATGACTAGCTAAGATATTGGAAATAAGTTCTTATATGTTGGTTGGTAATATGTTTGTACAGGATGTTTAAAGAGTTGAACAATATTATTTTACATTTCTAACTGTGCATGTTTGTGAAGGAGATTCTAAATGCAGGCTGTCTCAGAGTCAGATGATCTACAGATGAAGTCATCAGATTGTTTCCAGTTGCTCTGCATTTACTTTCAGATACTGAAAGATAGGAAGGAACTTTAATAAACAGCTGTACTTTCAGATACTGAAAGATAGGAAGGAACTTTAATAAACAGCTGTCTGCTGATTTTCAAACAGTGAAATCAAAATAAGAACTGGAAATGTTGAGACAGTTAACCTAGTTTATAAAAGAGCCTGCTGAAGACAGTTGAAGTCAGTTATACCTGTTGAGTTGAGTTGTGTTCACAGATGTACTGAGCAGTGGATACCCAAAGGATTCACCAAGAACTGCAAGCCTGCCTTTGCTCTATTGTAATATTTAGTTTAGATCAAGGACAGTGTTCTTCAGTTAGGTAGGAAATTATAGCTAATTAGCCAGAGTTTTTCAAAATGTTGGATTTCTATCCTTCAGTATTAATTTCATTTTTCTGGTGATTGAATTCTGTTTGTTTATTGAAATTACTATTTTACAATTTTTAATCATTTTGCTCATTATTAAATATTTTTATTATCTTACATTGTGGCTGATCAGTCAGTGTATTCTTTAGTAATTTGAGAGTGCTTATACCTGCTTTGATAATTTCTGGGCCACTCCAAAAGACTGGCAGCTTTAGGTCATATGCTACCATTTGTTTAATATCTAATTTTAATAATTGGACACCCCTTTGAAAGGGCATGTAGATGGTCTGATTGGTGGAAGCCTGTTACCATGTTATTTTGGGGAAGGGACACAGCTGAAAATCTGTGTCAGGCTTTCCCAGAAGTGTTAGATGCATGAGATTTAATTTATTTAAGTGTGAGTGTATCAGAGGTCTTAAACTGGGACACATTGCTCTGAAGTATGAAATAAGGAGTTATATTAGGGGTGGAGAGAAGTATACAGTCCAGTCCCAGGTTATAGAGCGTATTTCTGTTGTGCTGTTAGGGCAAAATTGTGAAATATTACTCCTGCTTCAGTGATGGTCTCTCAGTGGGGTCAGTAGTGAAGATTGAAGTTCCTTAGTTACTGACCCAAGATAGCATGGGGACATCACATAGAGGTGGCAGTTTAGTGGGACAGTGACCGGACATCACAGGTGGATTATGTGAAAGAAGAGCTCTGACAGTCATGCATAATCGAAGAAGGTGAGTATATAGCACTAAATCCAGACAAATAGTGACAGTTGATGTGATACCCCAACCCCATGTAGAAAATGGGAAAAGGGGGTTGATAATGATAATGATGATGATGATGGTGATGATGACGGTGATGATGATGATGGTGATGATAATGATGATGATGCCGGTGATGATGATGATGATGATGATGATGATGACGGTGATGATGATGATGGTGATGATGATGGTGATGATGGTGATGATGATGATGATGATGGTGATGATGATGATGACGATGATGACGATGATGACGGTGATGATGGTGATGATGATGACGATGATGATGGTGATGATGATGACGGTGATGATGATGATGATGACAATGATAGTGATGATGGTGATGATGATGACGATGATGATGATGGTGATAATGATGATGACGATGATGGTGATGATGACAATGATGATGATGGTGATAATGGTGATGATGATGATGATGGTGATGATGTCACTATCACTATATATATATATATATATATATATATATATATATATATATATATATATATATATTCTCCCTAAAATTACCGTCTCATAAAATAGGTTTGGATGATGTTATGTCTTTCATCTACAGCTGTTTTGAAATGTATTCAGCAAACGTCTGAGTATACCGCCCTTCATAAATAATAATTTTAAAATCAGTAATTCTCTAAATAACTTATCATCACTTTTGATTAGAGCAGACAAATACAATGATGGCTTGATTTTTAGTAACATTCCTTTTACTATGTAGCGAATGTGCATTGAAAGCATGGATATAATTATGGTTTTCTGAAAAAACAATGATTCTCTTTGTCAAATGCAATAAAAACAAATAAGACATTAAAATTAGAAATAACTTTAAAAGTAAAACTCAAACATTAACAGATATTTCATATTTATTTAAAATTCTTAATACATTCTCTATTGCTGCCCACTATGAATAATTAATCATGAATAAAATTACCATAAAATAAAACACTCTTCTAAATGTTGATTTAAATAAGTGACTCCCCTCCCCTCTCTCATTCATCTATTATCAAATTTGCAAAGGTCGGTGCATTGTCAGGTCTTCTTGTCATACATTTCATATACTGATATATTTTACCATTAAAACAAACAAAACAAGAATGTTAAAATTGTTAAAAATAACAATTTCTAAAATGTTGCACCAGTAATTAATCTCCTTATTAGAAAAAATAGTAGCATTTGAAAGGAAACACGTAGTCAATATCTATATCATGCAATATAAGTGCATGTAGAGAGGCAACCTCAGCTGTAATAAAATAAATACAATCCTTCACTGGATCTAAATTTACATCTCTTACCTTTCTAAGAAAACTCGACAAATCCTTAATAAGTGAAGGAGGGTTTTGTGTGACTTTGTTTAAAATACTGTCCAAATACAAAGAGATACATTTCGTTTTTGAACTCTCCCTGCAACCGGAGTTTCAATAGGGTGGGGGTGGGAGGGCAACTGAATCTTTGTGAGCTTTTGGTATTCCAAAAATGAATCTACCCTAGAATTTGAGAATTTAGATAGTTAGATAACTGAATCTCAGTGATATTGTTATGTAAAAACATCTAGTAATTCCAGGTCAATAGCCTTGTATACTATGTTCATTTCATGTCTAGAATATTTAACATAAAAGGTGTTGTCATTTAATATATTCCATACTTTGGTAGTATGGGTTGACATGTCCATAATGACCATGCCATCACTTTCATCAGCCTTCATATAATAAATGGTTTGATTGTCCTTAGGGATATCAAAGCCTTAAATTCAGAATTATTAAAGTTGTATCTTCTTTTGGTGGGAAATCACAATCACACATGCTTTTAAATGCAGACAAAGCTGATAAAAAGGGTGGGTTGAAATATTAGATTTAGTAAAGTATGATATAATGAGACCAGCATTAGCAAATTAACAGTTTAAATTCAATTCACACAAATATAGCTTCAAATCAAAAGTTGTATGTGTTTTGTCAGTTCTCCATGTAGGAACAAAAGAAAATCCCCTATCTAAAAAGCTGAGCCCTACTTTTAAAACAATGTGTCATCTTAAATTTATTACCTTGCAATCTTGTAAGAGTGCATTATCCAAAACATTTAATAGTGTCTGTTCATTCTTGCTTTGTCTCTCCCTCGGAAACCTCCCCTCTACAAATTGAAGAAATTATTTTCAGTTGGATAATCTTTTTACATTGAACTGGCATTAACGGAAGGCCTTCATGGACTAACTCACTAAGTCCAAGGTGGTTCCTGTATGTCTTCTGTAAGGTAACTTTGCAATGTCCATGACTAGCAGTTCTGTTGTGGTGGGCCTATTTGAACACCACCATTTGTTTTCTCCATTATGTGATTGGATATTCTGTGTTGAAAGGTGGGGAGCGTTGCTAAAAAGGAGCTCTGTATTAAATACATTTGAAAAATATTAGCTGTAATGCGACTCATTCTGTTAAATGTAGATTTGTTTCTATTGGTTCTACCAGTCAAAATGGTATATACTTTACCTTCCTGATTTGTCTGGGTGGCTCTAGCAAGTTTCTTCAGCTTCTGAATTTTAAGTGTGATATCTGAATGATCCACAGAATATAAAACCTTTATTATAATCAGTTTTAAAGGCTGGAAAAGTTAGATTCACTGCCACGTCTTTTTTCAAGTGCTTTAATATGAATCTCATCATGTTTCACCAGAGCAGTCATCAGCTCTATCCCCATTTTGTCAAATATAAAGTTGTTTGTATCATTTTTCGTTTTTGGACTTTGATTTGGAAGTCTTAAAAATAAGCCTTTTGGAACCATTTTGTTTAAAATATAATGTTGCAAAACAAAATGTCCTATATTAATGACCATTATTTCCAAATTTTCTTTTCAAGTTACTTAATCTTATCAATAAAAAAGAAAGGCCTTGAGAAATATTATGGTTCCTACCTGTACTACAACTGAATGAATTGACTAATTTAGAAAAAAACTAGAAGTAAACATTGGGTGCCCCAGAGCAAAATCAGTCATTAGTTTTCTTTGCTTTAGAACGCATTATCTTGTTAATGGCAGCTTCAGCAGTAACCACATATCGTAAGCTCACATTCCATACTGTCATTATTAACCAAGGCTGGCTCCTGCTTTAAAGCATTCATCAATCTCTGTAATGATCCAGTGAACTATGTAAAATAATGCCAGTTAAGGTGTCTTACTAACCAGAAATGCTGTCATACTTAATAAAGGACAGTGAATAAACCAAGTAAAACTAGAAGGAACCAATGTAACACTCAGCAGAGGTTAAAACGAATTAAGCTAGGAAGAAAAACATGTTTAGAATCAGAATGTAGCATTTAAATTAAGAGCCTTCTCAGTTTTGTGCTTTTGTGTTATACACAGACTTCAGAACTGAGAAAATGAATATACCAAACCACTTAAATAACTAGTAGATAGTTAGATGATAAAGTCACTTTATGTTACACTAAGAGGAAATATATACTTATATATATATATATATATATATATATATATATATATATATATATATATACTTATATGTTATATATTATATTATAATTATTATATATTATATATTATTATATCATATTATATTTTATATATATATATATATATATATATATATATTTATATGTTATATAGTATAATTATTATATATTATATATTATTATATCATTATATATATTAATGAATTTTATATATATATATATATATATATATATATATATATTATATATTATATTACAGTTATTATATTATAATTATTATATATTATATTATTATATTGTATTATAATATATATATATATATATATATATATATATATATATATATATATATATATATATTATAATATATATATATATATATATATATATATATATATATACTTATATATTATATCTCTTCCTACCTCTCTCACCATCCCTTCATCAGCTTACTATTCATCTCTTCCTTCCTCCTTATTTCCTGTCAAACCTTCTCTTCCCCTTACATCTTCCTGCCACCTTTACGAGCCTCAATTTTACCTTTGACCTGCTCTTTTCTCCCTAACTCTCGACAGTAAGAGTTTTATAATTATTTCTTCTTTCTTTTGTCCTACACTTGTATAGTGCTAATTTCTGATTTAAACATTTGTACAAACAGTGTGACTCGTATTCTTTAAATTGTCTGTCTGTTGTATTGTATATAGCACATTACTGCGTGGAGCTTTTCTCCCTGGGCCTCCAATGAAAATGGACATGTATCAATGGACACACAGTCTGTTTTCAAAAGTGACCGAGGAGCATTGTCTGGTTAAGTGACTTGGTCAAGGTCACACACAAAGCAAACAAAGGCTTAGATAATCAAGCCATGTACCAGAGGACTACAGCTTCACAGCCTTAACTCTCTGCACCAACTGCCAGACATTAAAAAGAGATACTTACCACAACACATCAATGCTCTACCACCTTTAAAACTCCTCTGCTCGCATATCTCTCACCAAATGGACTTATAACTGTTCAATACGTCTGCCAGCTGTTACCTAATTCCAAGAGTCTTCCGATCCACTCTTATTTTCTGCTTCACATATACTTCTCTACAAAGTTCTCCACACTTATTCTCAAACAGACTAATTTATTGCTAAACTCCTCTCTCTCTCTTTCTCTCTCTCTCTCTCTCTCTCTCTCTCTCTCTCTCTCTCTCTCTCTCTCTCTCTCTCTCTCTCTCTCTCTCTCTCACTCTCTCTCTCTCTCACTCTCTCACTCTCTCTTCCTCTCTCTCTCTCTCTCCCTCTCTCTCTCTCTCTCTCTCTCTCTCTCTCTCTCTCTCTCTCTCTCTCTCTCTCTCTCTCTCTCTCTCTCTCTCTCTCTCTCTCTCTCTCTCACTCTCTCTCTCTCTCTCTCTCTCTCTCTCTCTCTCTCTCTGTCTCTCTCTCTCTCTCTCTCTCTCTCTGTCTCTCTCTCTCTCTCTCTCTCTGTGTGTCTCTCTCTCTCACTCTCTCTCCCACTCTCTCTCTCACTCTCTCTCACTCTCTCTCTGTCTCTCTCACTCTCTCTCACTCTCTCACTCTCTGTCTCTCACTCTCTCTCTCTCTCTCTCACTCTCACTCTCTCTCTCTCTCTCCTTACGTAATACATCTAAAAAGCTCTAGCCCATCCCCTCTGTTAAATTTCCTTACCTGCTCTGCTATTTTAATACAGCAATACATCGCCCTCTTCATCTATTAATCTGTTCATCTCACCTATGTACACCTTTTTCTTCTTCTGCTAACTTACCTTTGCTGTACCCAACTACACTTGCTAATGTATATACTCAATACGCATGCCTTGTAGTACTATATTTGCTACATGCATTTTCTTTATATTTGTCATTTGACTGTAAAGGCTTATACTTCTAAGTTTGCCTTGAACTGCATTGTAATTGGACTGGCTTAAACTATTATCTAATATATATATATATATATATATATATATATATATATATATATATATATATATATATATATATAATGCATTTTGTTGTGTTTTTGCACAATGCATTTTGTTTTACTAACTGTTCTGAATACTATGTACATTCATACTAACTGCCTTTGTGGAGCTTTTCTCCCCATGCTTCCATTGAAAATGGGCTCTTCTTGGCCCAGTGGACTTTCTCAATAAACAAATGCCAATAAATAAGAATACTAAAATTGATAAAATACCGTGGTCAATTTTTTTTAACTAGTTTTGACTTCAGCACACATTTAATGCTAATGAAATCATCCGGTTCAAGTAGTCGACTGGCATTACATTCATTTTGACAATGAATGTCTAACACGTCCAACTTATTATCTAGATCACCTCTGCTACGGTCATCAAGAACACTGTCTAAAACAAAAAAAATACAAACATTAAAATTCACACATCTCAAAGAATGTTTAAGTAGAGCATCGCTATTTTTTTTCTTCATAGCATAAAAATCTTCACTTGTCCTTTCAAACAATATTCTTTTAGTCTTTCCAGTAAAATAAACGTACTATAAATGGCAAGCATGATAGACAATCGTCTCTCACTGCTGCTGTCACATCTCTGAGTAACAGAAATATAATCATAATGGATTAAAACACACTTGGTCCCATGTTAATAAATGTATACCACTTATATCTGTTACAAGAAAAGGTTCCTTTCTCTCTCTAACACTCCTGACACCCTTCATAGGTTCATAGATAATGTTCTGAAACTACATACTAGGTACTCAGGTGAATATTTTGAAAACCCAGAAGATTGGGAATCACGTATAATTAAACTGCAAGCTGTAGTAGACAGAACCTACCATTTTTATACACCATTATGAAATTATCACTTAAGACATAGGTAAACATACATGAACAGAAGAGAAAACCATAGTAACATGTTGCCATTTACCTACATAATACATGACATATATTGTGTATGTAACTATCATCGGTCCAACATTACATAAATTGCTGAATTCCTGCCTTTCCTTTAACCTCACTCCCCCTCCTGAACATTATTCTGCATGTATTGTTCCCACAATTTTCATTTATTTCTGTGTAATTTGGTCCTTCCCTTTTCTAAATATCTCTTTTCTAATTTCTTCATCTCTTTTATGTTATTTAATACATCAAATACAGCTGCTTTGGATTTTGACTTCCATTTTCCAGTAATTGCTTTTTTAATCAGCCAACAGAATTAAACTTTATACGCTCTAACTGAGAATCGAATGTGCAACGTCTAACTGTGAGGCGACAACGCTACTGCAGCACCACCACTGCAGTCTTTATATAAGGCCTTACTATATCTAGGCAATTCAGTTCTGTGTCTCACTTCAAAAGAAAAACTTCCTTTGTTACAGCCATTTGCTCCTTCAATATTGCTGACAGTTACTCTGTAGAATTTTTTAAATCTATATTTTGTAAGTAGTGTATATAGTTATTTTCTTCACTTTATAGTGTTTATCATTGTATCTTTTCCTCTGGTTATTGTACCTACTATGTTGTGATACCATTGGTTTATGTTTTGTTCTTTTCATCTTGACTTTGTGTGGTTCATCACACATGGGTCTGTAAAATAAAATAAAAAGCATTTTGGGAAAAAATCAACCAACTCATTACTCTCCCCAAAACATATGTTCCCAGTTACCTCTTTCTTCCCTGCTACAAGGCAGGACTTACTGTTAATGATGATAAAAGTAAGCTTTCTATGACAGAGTCTGGTTAGGATATGTGAGAGTGAGAGGAATAATTAGGCCCCAGACAGACAAACAGAATCTGTCAAAGGCTGACCTACACTCAGTATAAAATGACAAATGAAAGCATTTTTAGAGCTAGCAGGCCGCTGTAGAACTTTCATTCCCAATTTTGCTTCTATAACCTTTCTGTCCTCTGCCAGATCTTACAAAAGGTAAGTAATTTCCTCCAGGTTCGGTGGTCCATATCAACAGATGAGACTTTTAGCTACATGAAAGCTCTCTCGTGTACAGACAGTTTTAGCTGTCCCTGGCTTTGATAAATCCTTTATTGTGTAAACTGATGCATCTGAAGTAGTTAGGAGGTATGCTTTCTCAAAAAATTAAGAAAGGCTGAGATACAACACCCCTGCTGAGCCTGAAATTGGTCAGTATTGATCAGTCCACAACTCTGGTAAACAAATATAAATAAATAAGTAAATAAATTGGTACTCTGCCATAGAGCAAATGATCACAAATTAGCCTGGCATCCTCCCCATCTGATGACAACACAGAATTTCTGAACAAACTAAGCACCTACTTCAGCAGGCTTCATATGGACAACAACACTGTGCCAAATAAGCTCCCTATCGAACAAGGTGAGGGGGTGTTATGTCTAAGAATATCTGAAGTTTTGAAGACCCTGAGATGAGTAAACCCAGGAAAATTAGCTGGTCCTGATAATATTATGGGAAGGGTTCTAAGAGACTGTGCTACCCAACTGTCCACTGTACTAACAGATATATTCCACACATCCCTGTAACTAGCCATTGTACTCAGCTGCTTCAAAAATATGCTGAACACCACTCCAGATAGGAAACAAGCAGAGCAAAATGTAAGCAAATGCCACAAGTCTCAGGTGCAAACGAGGTTTATTGAACAGACAATAGAAAGCCGGTAAGCGCTTTTGTCCTATACACAGAACTTCATCAGACAATCCATAAGAAAAAGCAAACCATTTTTAAACCTTGTCATAACCACTGTCATCATTACTAACCACACCCCCTTAAAGTCATAGACAAATTAATACATAAAAACTACTATAAAATGTTAATAAATATGTGCACAACTTTTAATATAAAATCCTAAAACATTTATCTTCTTAATGTTCTCAATTTCAAGAGGGAACTAATCAAAATATTCTCATTGACATTGAGGGCATTAAGAAGATATAACATTTATTTATTTATTTATATAAACATATACATAAATGTTTTAGGATTTTAGTTAGCCAAGCTGCTGCCAGGAGGATTTATAGTTAGCCAAGCTGCTGCCAGAATTTATATTTGCAGAAGCCGAGCCAAGCTGCTGCCAGAATTTTTATTTGCAGAAGCTGAGATGCTCTGGACTGTCGGATGTAATTGCACAGTATACTGGGACGGCACTACAGACAGAAGCTGGTATCAGCGTGAGTCCACTGCTGCTGCTGGACTGTATTGCAGAATGGTGTGTATATGTATAAATGCCCCCAGCAGGATACATCTGGTGGCTAGAGGTACTCAGGCTCAAATCCTGTACCTTGGGTACAGGTAAAAAGAGCCTAAAGTCCCTAGCCACCATCACTTGTGAATTTATGCCTCAAATATTTGTTCTGTTCCTCTGGTAAAACAAAACCTTTTATTCTAGCGATTTTCTAAGGTTATAAAAATCAGTATTTGAAATGTGTCCCTATTTTGGGGCTGTATTCCCCCATTATTGGCTTTGTTCTGTATTTTTGTGAGAACTGAATTCACTAAATGATATGATAGCCATTTAAGTTGGTCTTCCTGTCTTTTAAGAAACTGCTGGTTTAGCTTAGTGGTATCTTGCTCTGACTGTAGTGCACATGGTTCTGGGTTAAAGATTTGGCAGTGAAATGCATGGTGGTAACATAACATTTTATGCAAGCAACTTTCCAAAATTATACACACAATGTTTAAAATGTGCTCCTGGATTTTGGCCTTTTGCCCCCCCCCCCCCCAATTGAAAATAAGTTCAAAAAGCTGTGCAACATGCCTATGGTTTACACTCCACTATGATTCTGTATTTTTATATTGTCTGTAGAAGTAGACTGTTATCATGGAAATGTTCTGAATAGGGCAGTTTTGTCATTATTGGTGCATGCAGTTTGCTTTATTATTATACTTAGTATCCTACAGAGTGCTTAGAGGTGACATGTCTGGCATACAAACTATCCTCCAACATAATACAGATGGATCTACTGAACATCAGCAAGTCAAATGGCATCAGAAATACTCAATCCAGGTATTTAAACTGAACGCTGTGTAGAGATGGATATATATCACAGATGCTACCACTGTTCAGGAACAGACTGTCCATAAAAATAAAGCAAAGCTCATCCATCCATATTCAAATGCAACTTGGATCTAAGGATGGGTAATAGAAAATGTACTCCAGGATTTCCCCTCATGCCAGTAATGGATAGAGGCAGTTCCTAAATGCTGCATCCATTACATGGCCCCCTCAAATTATCTATGGTATGATCACAGTTGTTCTCACTAGGGCTAATATACAATTAACAGCCATGGGGATAGCTAAGACCAATCAGAAAATGTTAATTCAAGCACCAAAAGGGAATTGGCTAAGCTTAAAATCTCCTCTAAGTGAACCTTTGTTGTGGTAGCAAATAGTTATAAAAAAATTACCCTTTTTAGTTCACTTAGTGCCCCTGTCACCCCCCCCCCCAGACTTTAACAGCTTCCGGTGCCCCTGTGGAACTAGGGCTTTAGTCAAGGTGGAGGGGAATTATGAACAGTTTGAAATAGCAGTCACTTTTGGCCCAAATACCTTCAGGTGTCTGCTAGAAAGTTGAAGGTGAAGAGGAATTTCACCTTTCAACACGACAATGACCCCAAGCTTACATACAAATCAACAAAAGAATGGCTTCACCAGAAGAAAATTAAAGTTTTGGAATGGCCCAGCCAGAGCCCAGACCTAAATCCAATAGAAAATCTGTGGGGTGACCTGAAGAGGGTTGTGCACAAGAGATGCCCTTGCAATCTGACAGATTTGGAGCACTTTTGCAAGGAAGAGTGGGCAAATATTGCCAAGTCAAGATGTGCCATGCTGATAGACTCCTACCCAAGAAGACTGAATGCTGTAATTAAATCAAAAGGTGCTTCAACAAAGTATTAATTTAAGGGTGTGCACACTTATGCAACCAGCTTATGGTAAGTTTTTTATTTTTTATATTTTTCCCCTAACAGATTTGTTTGTTTTTCA
>NC_056740.1:451232924-451245424 GCF_019279795.1 Protopterus annectens
TCGAGCATATGGCTTCGGCCATATGCATTTCGAGATTTCAGCCATTGGACCTTCTGAAGGGGAACCATACATACATATATAGACATAGATATGTGTGTGTGTGTGTGTGTGTGTGTGTGTGTGTGTGTGTGTGTGTGTGTGTGTGTGTGTGTGTGTGTGTGCACGTGTGTTTGAATGTGGGTATTGTGTGTGACTTGAATGAAGGTACCTCTGCTAACTGTAATGAAGTGCTTTGAGTGATTGGTCATCTACTACTTAGACTACTTAACATCAAGTCTTCCTGCAAAACAAGACCCACTCCAATTTCCTTAGAGATCCAGTCACTCTACAGTAGATGCCATCTTACTGACACTTCACGTATTGTTGGCACACCTGGAGAACAAAAACTGCTATGTCTGCATGTTATTTATTGACTTCGGCTCGGCTTTCAACATGGTCATCCCCCAACATCTGATTTTAAAACTGGTCCACTGTGTGTTTGCACTCCTTTATGCAACTGGATTCTGGACTTTCTTATTGACAGACCACAAAAGGTATGCATAGGCAACAACACTTCAATGAGTATCACACTGAACAGTGGAGTATCTGAAGGATGTCGTCTGAGTCCCCTGCGGTTAACCATGCTGACACATAACTCCATCGCTAGGTACAACACAAACCACATTATTAAGTTTTGATTGATACTACAGTGGTGGGTCTCATCAGCAATGGTGGCAAAAAAGCCTACAGAGAAGAGGTGAAACAACTGATTGTCTGGTGTGACAACAACAACCTGTTTCTCAATGTGAATAAAACAAAGGTGATAATAGTAGACTTCAGGAAGAGATGCAAGGCTCATTCTCCACTCACAATCAAAGGAGAAACAGTGGGAAGAGTGAAGAGCAGCAAGTTCCTGGAGGTGCATATCGCTGAAGACTTGTCTTGGTCATTAAACACTAATTACATTGTCAAGAAGGCACAACAGCATCTACACTTTCTAAGAAGGCTGAGGGGAGCAAAACTACCACCTTCAGTACTCACAACCTTCTCAGGAGTACCATCGAAAGCATCCTGACTAGTAATCTCTCAGTGTGGTATGGAAACTGCATGGTTTCAGATCGCAAATGTCTCCAGAGGGTGGTGAAAGTGGTGGAGAGAATTATCAGATCCACACTCCCATCTATCCAGGACTTGCACTCTGCTTGGTGCCTCAGCAGAGCCATGAAAACAATCAAAGACTGCACTTACCCTGCCCATGGTCTGTTCTCATGTTTGTCTTCAGGCAGTAGATACCATATCTTACACTGATTTAATAAAAGCTTTTTTTCCAGAAGCCATCAGACTTCTGAACTCCAGCAATAACATACACCATGCTAGTCATGGACGTTTGGAGTTACAACGCTGAAGTAATTCACACACATATGCAATAACTCTGTTAAAGTACAGCCTTATACCTTATGTGCAATATTAACAATGCCAAGTTACTAATCTGCGCAGTATGCCAAGTTAGCATTCAGTGCAATTTGAAGTCTGTCTGATTCTGATCTGTGCAATATATTATCTGTGCAATATTTTGGGTCTTGATGAAGATATATAAGTGGAATAGTCTTGGTGCGTGTCATTATATGTGTTACTGCACTGCATAAATGTCTTACTGCTGTTATTGTTAGATTAGCATTAGTATATGTGTTACTATTGTATTAATATTAGTATCAGTATATGTTGTATGCACATTGATTCTGAAGTAACTCAATTTTATTCAGTTGCACTGTTGTGCGGTCTGAATGGCAATACAGTTTGCTTTGACTTTGATGATGCATCGGCCCCTAGTGTTAAGTACCCCAGCAAATAGTGAACTGCCCTCAAAGTACTTGACAGGACTTCAGAGATATGCAAATTAGCATGAGGCCTTTCTTCACTTCAACTAATGTGTCTCTAAATCACAAAATACTGCAGTGCAGAAGAAGGTGCTTTTTACCGCAGCCCTTACTGTGAAGACTGGGGTCTCTTTGAATCCCCAGGATATTTTTATCATATCCCTTTATTTGCGGCCACTTTTACAAAAAAATGTGACTTATATGAGGGTATTGAGTGGAATTAATGAAATGTAAAATTACTGAACAAGTTTTGTGATGAGTGTATTTGCCAGACAACATAAAATCAGGTTTTCTTATCTTAGAGAATTGTGGATCTCATAAAGTAGACCTTCACACATTCCATTTGTCTGTTTTTTTGTTTTTTTTAACTTGTATAGTTTGGATTACCATTATTTATTTATTTATCTGTCTTTGTTGTTGGAAATGGATGACTTCCCATCTATTTCAATGGGATGCACAAATGATGGTACTTGCATAAAACTGAATAGAGATTTATGTCATTTTCCCCTAAGTTTTTATGAGTGGGTTGTCTTACATTTGATTTTCTACCCCAGTTTTAAAGTAATTTTTAATGTATTTCTCAATACATCTGATAAGTTGTTTGGCATTATGTTAATAATGTAGCGATCGCTATGTTAGGATATGTTAGTTTTAAAATTTAGTTATATTTAAGTAATTTAATCTTACATAGCTTAGTTATTTAACATTAGGTTGGGTTTTTTTGCTATCTGTGTTGTTTTCTGATTGTCTGGTTGCAGTCCATTTCTTTGGTTTATTCTTACAATGCTTAACTACATTTTATTAAACTAATATTATGTTTTATTTTCAGGGGTTAGTGTAAGTGGGATGACTGCTTTGAAGCAAATGTGCATTATTTATTTATTTATGTTCCTGTTTGTTTATTTTAGTTTTAACTTAGCCGAGGCTGAGATAGATTTTAAGAACAGCATATCTCACTGGTTGTGGAATTGGTTCATAGGTAGGTACTAGGCTATCTGCCCGAGGGCATTTATAAGCCTAGCCAGAGTGTCGGCTTTCACCACCCCATTGATTAATTAACTGAGCCTCTGTCAAGCAGAGTCAATGAAGTGATCCCAGGGGTGTACTTTCTGTTACCCATCCACTCATCAAGGCTTCTCTTGAAGTGTGTTAATGAGGGGCTCTGCCTAATGTAGTTAGGAATTTTGTTCCAAAGCATGGGGAGTCTCTGTGACAGGAATCTATCCCTCCAGCATGTTCTCTTTATTGTTGTGGTGAGGTTTATTTCACTAGAGCACGTGGCTCACAGTGACTTGGATTTCTTTAGGTGGAGCATGTCCATCAATTCTGAGTTGGACATGTCTTTGTAAGTCAGGCAAAGATCATCTCTGAGTAAGCGATATGCCACTGAGTACAGCCAGAGTTTTTTCAGTCGGGCTGAATAGGACATATGTTTGAGGCCAGTAATCCTCTTGGTGAGGTGCTTTTGTTGTCTTTCAAGCTGTTGGAAGTGTCTTGTGAGGTACATCCCAAATGGGGCATTGTACTCTATGATGGGTCTGATGAGTGATAAGTAGACGGGCACTTTAACCTCTTTATTTCTAGATGCGAACCCCTTAGCAACTAGATGGGCCACATAGAAGGATTTCCTAACTACTTTGGCAATATGATTGTCAAAGGAGAGATTACTATCTACCTGGGTCCCCAGAACTCTTATTACCTCTTCTGTATTAAGGGGGCTGCCGCCTATGTGGTAATTTGTGGGTGTTTTGTTTTTCCCAAACTTGATGACTATGCATTTTTTGGCATTTAGCTTGAGGCCATGACTTTGACACCAAGTGTTTGTCTCAGTAAGGCCTTTTTGGAAGATGTCCGTGTCAGCCAGAGAGTCAATTATGGCTCCCAGTTTGCAGTCATCGGCGAACTTGGTTAGTCATAGTCCTCCTGTGTTTGCCTGTAGGTCTGAGAAATATATGCCGAACAGCAGGGGTTCCAGAACTGAGCCTTGCAGGGCACCACTTGTGACTGGTTTAGAGTCAGACCTGAAGCCTGCTATTCTTACCCTGTGATTTCTGTCTGTAAGCCAGTTGGCAACCCATCTTGTGATGTAGGGGTTTATGTTCAGGCTGGTGAGTTTTTCTATAATACCCGAGTGAGGAATGGTGTTGAACGCCTTGGCGAGATCAAGGTAGGCTGTGTGAACCACCTTTCCTTTGTCTATGGCCTTGGTAACTGTCTCGAAGAAGTCAACCAGGTTTATTAGGCATGATCTGCCCTTAACAAAGCTGACCTGGGTCGGGTCAAGTGTTTGGAGGTTCTCAATGTCTTTGTTAATGAGTTCCATGATGATGCTCTCCATAGCCTTGCAGACCAGGCTAGTCAGGCTTATGGGGCGATAGTTACCAGGGTCAGTTGTGGCCCCTCCTTTGTGGAGAGGAATAACCATTGCTGTGCACCATTCTATGGGCACATAGCCTGTGGAGAGGCTAAGTATGAACAGTGTGTTTAGGTGGGGGGTTAGTTCATTCTGTAGTTCGTGCAAGACGCAGCCTGGGACACCATCTGGCCCCATTGATGCTGTGTTTTTGGTTTTTGAAAGGGCTATTTTCACCTGTGCTTCTGTGATTTCTGGGACACTACACTTTTCCGGTATTGTTGTGGGCCCTTTTGAAGGTGAGAGGGAGGTGAAGTTTGCACTGAATCTATCTGCCAGTATGTTGGCAATATCAGTAGGTTCAGTATATTTTGTGCTATTTTGCACTATCTCAGAGCATATCTGCGAGTTGCCACTTAGATTCTTGACATAGCTAAAGAAGGCTTTATAGTTATCGTTCGAATCCTTGGCTATTTTTCTTCGGGTTAGCCTTGGATGATTTTATGAGGGACCTTAGTTTCTTACTGATACTGATCAGGGATGTCTTTCCTTCTTGGGATTTGCTTTTTTTTCTGAACTAGTTTCCTCCTTTTGTTGTATAACCTGTTTATGGCAGGGGTCCACCAGACTGGTTTCCTTCTCTTAAGGGAGTGAGTCTTGGTTTTGCTAGGGATGGCACGATCCATGCATCCTTGCAGGTGCTCATAGAGTGCAATTGTAAAGGATTCTGCATCTTGGGCAGTGTTATCCTTTAGCGTGGGGTCTGTAAAACTTACCACCTCTGCCTTAAGTAAGGTGAAGTTTGCTTTAGAAAAGTTTTTCACTGTGGTTTCCTTGGTTGGGGGTGGTGGTGGGGTGTGGACATCCAGGGTGATCAGTTTATGGTCTGATCTAACCAGTAACGGGTTGACCTCCGGTACGGAGCACCTGTCACCCATGTTGGTAATGACCAGGTCCAATATGTTGTGGCCTCTGGTAGGGGAGTTTACCAGCTGATCCAGGGCATTTGAGTTGATAAATTTCAGGAAGCGCTGAGCTTGGGAGTATGTACTCAAATAGTTTTCCCAGTTAATGGTAGGGTAATTGAAATCTCCCAAGATCAGGGTGTTTGGTAGGACCTTCATGTTTTCCAGTGTCTCCAGAAAGGCGGAGTGGTGGTCCTGAGTCATGGAGGGTGATCCGTAGCAGGCCACAATTTGCATTGCAGATTTGCCTGATGTTAGTTGCACATGGATGATCTCAGAGGTATCATGCTGCGCCACTAACCTGGAGGTGTGGGTATCCTTGATGAATATGAATACACCCCCTCCTTTCAGTCTGTGTTCTGTGGCCGAAATGTGTGGTATGAGTTGTAGCCCAGTAGTGCTGGAGTGCTCTCTGGAGCCTTGAACCAGGTTTCAGTTACTGCACAGATGTTGACATTCTCCATACTTAGGAGTTCTTCGAGCGCATGCATTTTGAGATTTAAACTCCTGGCATTGAGTAGCATAACCCTCAATTTTTTACTTGTGCTGTTTACGGAGGTGGGTTTGAATTTTGAGCCTTGCCTAAAAAAGGCACTATGGGGGCAGTAAGAGCCTTGGCCAGTATTTGAAAGCCAAGGGGTGACAGGTGCAAGCCGTCTCTTGCGAAGCAACGCGGCTTGTCGAGCATGTCATCCCAGGCTGACAGACACTGGATCTCCTTTGAATGACACCAGAAGCTTAGCCAATTGTTGAAATTGATCATTTTTTTCTTTATACTGAGGTATCATTCTTGGTGAGGGCAGGATGCTACTCAGGGTTCGGGTCATACCAGCCTGGGCTACATGATCAGAGAGCTCTTTCATGTCTCTTTTCATGTAGTCCAGGAAGGTATGTCTCAGGTCATTCACACCAACATGAACAATGACAGAGTCATATTTGTACTTGTTCTGGAGTGACCTGAGTGTTTGTGTTATGTGGCGGATTCTGGCTCCCAACAGGCAGCTAACAGTAACTTTCTCCTTGTCCAGCCTAGTGAGTGGGGCATCAGTGTGACTGACTATTGAGTCACCTATTACTAGTGCGTTAGGTATGTTATTTTGCCTTAAGGGCTGTGATTGTGCAGCACATTGATTTTGTGTTTTATGTGTTGTCTGATTTGTGACGGGAGGTGCAGGTTTTGTGGGTGTCTGTTTTGGAGCTCTCTGATGCTTTTGCAGGTTTTATTTAGAGCCTCAGTATGATTTAGTGTATTTATGTGCATTTTTTGCCAGTGCTGGTTTAGTAGGTCTATGTGAGGCTGGAGGTGTGGTACAAGTGTTAACCTTCTCCTCATGATTGTCTGTTCCAGTCTTGGGTGGAGATACCTTAGCCTCCAATTTGGCTGTATAATTGCATCTCTCACATATGTTAGTGTTTTATGGTAGGAGGAGAAGGCTGTCTGTGTACATGAGGCAGTTGTAACATTGCCTCAGGATACCCAGATTCACCAGCTAGACTGGAGAGTACACCTGAAGTTGCCCTTTGAGCATGTCTGAATAGTAGGGTGAGCTGCTTAGTCGCTTGGTTGGTGAGGGGTGGATAAAGAGCCTTGCCCTGCTGGGCAGTCAAGTGTTGGGGTATATTAGTGCTTGCTATTAGGTCTGAGCAAGTGCTGGACTGTAGGATGCTTTCTGAGTGTTTAGGTTGAGAGTTAGACTAGTTTCAAGTGAAAAACTGAAGAGGAGACTTAGTGGAGCCGGGAATAATATAATCTTAGCTAACCGGTGCTGCCCGGCGCACAACACCATGCAACGCGTTTTTTAAACTACTAAATTCTGGACTGGAACCACTCCTCCAGGGACAGATGGCTGCTCAAAGTTCCCCTCTCTCACAGATGAACAGAGAAACTTCCCTCTATCCAAGTAAGGTATGGGCAACTCAGAAACTTGTAACACAGCCCTGAATTTAGCACTAGCCTGAAAACTGGACTATACTGGCTTAGAAAGGTAGGAAACAAGAAATTTATTTATTTATTTATTTTTTTAAAAGATAAACCCTTGGGGCCCCCCTTTAAAAAAGCCCTGACTGGGGGGGGGGGGGGGGGGGCGATAGTTACCAGAGTCAGTTGTGGCCCCTCCTTTGTGGAGAGGAATAACCATTGCTGTGCACCATTCTATGGGCACGTAGCCTGTGGAGAGGCTAAGTATGAACAGTATGTTTAGGTGGGGGGGTTAGTTCGTTCTGTAGTTCATGCAAGACGCAGCCTGGGACACCATCTGGCCCCATTGATGCTGTGTTTTTGGTTTTTGAAAGGGCTATTTTCACCTGTGCTTCTGTGATTTCTGGGACACTACACTTTTCCGGTATTGTTGTGGGCCCTTTTGAAGGTGAGAGGGAGGTGAAGTTTGCACTGAATCTATCTGCCAGTATGTTGGCAATATCAGTAGGTTCAGTATATTTTGTGCTATTTTGCACTATCTCAGAGCATATCTGCGAGTTGCCACTTAGATTCTTGACATAGCTAAAGAAGGCTTTATAGTTATCGTTCGAATCCTTGGCTATTTTTCTTTCGAAGTTAGCCTTGGATGATTTTATGAGGGACCTTAGTTTCTTACTGATACTGATCAGGGATGTCTTTCCTTCTTGGGATTTGCTTTTTTTTCTGAACTAGTTTCCTCCTTTTGTTGTATAACCTGTTTATGGCAGGGGTCCACCAGACTGGTTTCCTTCTCTTAAGGGAGTGAGTCTTGGTTTTGCTAGGGATGGCACGATCCATGCATCCTTGCAGGTGCTCATAGAGTGCAATTGTAAAGGATTCTGCATCTTGGGCAGTGTTATCCTTTAGCGTGGGGTCTGTAAAACTTACCACCTCTGCCTTAAGTAAGGTGAAGTTTGCTTTAGAAAAGTTTTTCACTGTGGTTTCCTTGGTTGGGGGTGGTGGTGGGGTGTGGACATCCAGGGTGATCAGTTTATGGTCTGATCTAACCAGTAACGGGTTGACCTCCGGTACGGAGCACCTGTCACCCATGTTGGTAATGACCAGGTCCAATATGTTGTGGCCTCTGGTAGGGGAGTTTACCAGCTGATCCGGGGCATTTGAGTTGATAAATTCCAGAAAGCGCTGAGCCTGGGAGTATATACTCAAATAGTTTTCCCAGTTAATGGTAGGGTAATTGAAATCTCCCAAGATCAGGGTGTTTGGTAGGACCTTCATGTTTTCCAGTGTCTCCAGAAAGGCGGAGTGGTGGTCCTGAGTCATGGAGGGTGATCCGTAGCAGGCCACAATTTGCATTGCAGATTTGCCTGATGTTAGTTGCACATGGATGATCTCAGAGGTATCATGCTGCGCCACTAACCTGGAGGTGTGGGTATCCTTGATGAATATGAATACACCCCCTCCTTTCAGTCTGTGTTCTGTGGCCGAAATGTGTGGTATGAGTTGTAGCCCAGTAGTGCTGGAGTGCTCTCTGGAGCCTTGAACCAGGTTTCAGTTACTGCACAGATGTTGACATTCTCCATACTTAGGAGTTCTTCGAGCGCATGCATTTTGAGATTTAAACTCCTGGCATTGAGTAGCATAACCCTCAATTTTTTACTTGTGCTGTTTACGGAGGTGGGTTTGAATTTTGAGCCTTGCCTAAAAAAGGCACTATGGGGGCAGTAAGAGCCTTGGCCAGTATTTGAAAGCCAAGGGGTGACAGGTGCAAGCCGTCTCTTGCGGGCTAACGCGGCTTGTCGAGCATGTCATCCCAGGCTGACAGACACTGGATCTCCTTTGAATGACACCAGAAGCTTAGCCAATTGTTGAAATTGATCATTTTTTCTTTATACTGAGGTATCATTCTTGGTGAGGGCAGGATGCTACTCAGGGTTAGGGTCATATCCGCCTGGGCTACATGATCAGAGAGCTCTTCCATGTCTCTTTTCATGTAGTCCAGGAAGGTATGGCTCAGGTCATTCACACCAACATGAACAATGACAGAGTCATATTTGTACTTGTTCTGGAGTGACCTGAGTGTTTGTGTTATGTGGCGGATTCTGGCTCCCAACAGGCAGCTAACAGTAACTTTCTCCTTGTCCAGCCTAGTGAGTGGGGCATCAGTGTGACTGACTATTGAGTCACCTATTACTAGTGCGTTAGGTATGTTATTTTGCCTTAAGGGCTGTGATTGTGCAGCACATTGATTTTGTGTTTTATGTGTTGTCTGATTTGTGACGGGAGGTGCAGGTTTTGTGGGTGTCTGTTTTGGAGCTCTCTGATGCTTTTGCAGGTTTTTATTTAGAGCCTCCGAGTATGATTTAGTGTATTTATGTGCATTTTTTGCCAGTGCTGGTTTAGTAGGTCTATGTGAGGCTGGAGGTGTGGTACAAGTGTTAACCTTCTCCTCATGATTGTCTGTTCCAGTCTTGGGTGGAGATACCTTAGCCTCCAATTTGGCTGTATAATTGCATCTCTCACATATGTTAGTGTTTTATGGTAGGAGGAGAAGGCTGTCTGTGTACATGAGGCAGTTGTAACATTGCCTCAGGATACCCAGATTCACCAGCTAGACTGGAGAGTACACCTGAAGTTGCCCTTTGAGCATGTCTGAATAGTAGGGTGAGCTGCTTAGTCGCTTGGTTGGTGAGGGGTGGATAAAGAGCCTTGCCCTGCTGGGCAGTCAAGTGTTGGGGTATATTAGTGCTTGCTATTAGGTCTGAGCAAGTGCTGGACTGTAGGATGCTTTCTGAGTGCTTAGGTTGAGAGTTAGACTAGTTTCAAGTGAAAAACTGAAGAGGAGACTTAGTGGAGCCGGGAATAATATAATTTTAGCTAACCGGTGCTGCCCGGCGCACAGCACCATGCAACACGTTTTTTAAACTACTATATTCTGGACTGGAACCACTCCTCCAGGGACAGATGGCTGCTCAAAGTTCCCCTCTCTCACAGATGAACAGAGAAACTTCCCTCTATCCAAGTAAGGTATGGGCAACTCAGAAACTTGTAACACAGCCCTGAATTTAGCACTAGCCTGAAAACTGGACTATACTGGCTTAGAAAGGTAGGAAACAAGAAATTTATTTATTTATTTATTTTTTTAAAAGATAAGGCAAAAACAGTAAAAAGTACACTTAAAACAGCTTTAAAACAACTACATGGTGTCATGAATACGATGTGCATAAATGTTTTGATGGTGTTAGGTTTATTTTGCCTTGATATCTAGGTTTTTCATCAGTGTGTGTGTGTGCGTGTGTGTGTGTGTGTGTGTGTGTGTGTGTGTGTGTGTGTGTGTGTGTGTGTGTGTGTGTGTGTGTGTGTGTGTGTGTGTGTGTGTGTGTGTGGGTGTGTGTGTGTTAGCATAATCATGTGCGCCTTAGGCAGTGCAGAGAATTCTGGTTATTAGCTGTTAAAGCCCTGTTTCCTCTGGTCCAGGAGTCGAGAGTTTGATTTCCTCAGCCTCCATTTGCCTACGGTGTGTCATGTGACTCTGAACAAGTCACTTAAACAGACAATTAGTCCTGGGCTAAGACTGAAAAAGATCCATATGAATTGGTGAAAATATGTGTGTGTGTGTGTGTGTGTGTGTGTGTGTGTGTGTGTCTGTGTGTCTGTGTGTGTCTGTGTGTGTCTGTGTGTGTGTGCGCAGTGTGTGCGGTGTGTTCGTGCGTGTGTGCGTGTGCGTGTGTGTGTGTGTGTGTGTGTGTGTGTGTGTGAGCGTGTGTGTGTGTGTGTGTGTGTGCAGCGCAGCAAGGTGTGCGCAAGGTGTGTGCGTGTGTGTGTGCGTGTGTGGGTGTGTGTGTGGGTGTGTGTGTGTTAGCATAATCATGTGCGCCTTAGGCAGTGCAGCGAATTGTGGTTATTAGCTGTTAAAGCCCTGTTTCCTCTGGTCCAGGAGTCGAGAGTTTGATTTCCTCAGCCTCCATTTGCCTACGGTGTGTCATGTGACTCTGAACAAGTCACTTAAACAGACAATTAGTCCTGGGCTAAGACTGAAAAAGATCCATATGAATTGGTGAAAATATGTGTGTGTGTGTGTGTGTGTGTGTGTGTATGTGTGTGTGTGTGTGTGTGTGTGTGTGTGTGTGTGTGTGTATGTTTTTGTATATCCATATCAATGTTAATAAACTGGGGTCACAAGACCATTGAAACCTTGACAATACCTGCCCACATGCTGTGCCCCTTTCTAAGTAAGGGCAATAAAGTTCAGTCCTTGATTAAATTTATGTGTATGCATACAAACATCCAGGTTTAATTTGATTAATTTGGAGGATGCTATTGTATCACTCTGTTTTAGTTTTTCCCAGAGATGGGGTAGACATTGCGTTATGTGCCGGTGGAGATTTAAGTTCCTAGTTTTGGTATTTGTGGAGCTATTTGACTTGCAAAGATACAACAAATCAAGGATGCTTGAGTCCCTTAATGGAAAGCATAGATCACCATGCAAGAACCTATAAGAAACCAAGTAAAGGGACAGCACTTTGAGCCTTTTGTGGTAACTCATGGATTGTAGGCCATTAATCTTGCTTAGGAACATATGGGGCCTTTCTAGGTGCGTATTTTGTCTGGAAAGTTCCATCCCAAAGGATATATTATACTCAACAAGTGGTCTAATTAGCACCTAATTAGGGTTGCAAAGAGAGGGACGATAACTTATTTTAATCTGGATGATATTCCTTTAGATATTAGATGTGATAAATAATATGATTTCTGACTACAATTACTGCTATATGGTGGTTGTGAGATGGAATTATCAACAAAGGTATCACAGTCTGACTAAATTAGTATTTTGGAATGAGGCATTGGCTATACTGTACTTTGAAGGACAGAGATTTTTTTTACCAAATGTGACAGTACTATATATTTTTTGCATTTAATTTTATCCCTTTTTCTGTACACCACTTGTTTATGAGGGCAAGTCCTGTTGAACTGAATGGGTAGTAGTGGGAGACTTGAATATAATGCCCAGTTTACAGTCATCTGTAAACTTAGTTAACCAAACGTCCTGACTGCAAGTCTGGAGATCAAATAAGTAGATGCTAAAAGGAGGGGTCCTAGTACAGAGCCCAGGTCTACACCACTAGTTACCTTCCTAACATTCTGTGGAGGTGCCTGCCTCCTTAACTATATGAATTCTGTCTTTCATCCAGTTGCACATTCACCTTACCACATATGGATCTACATTTAAGGCATTTAGTTTGTTTACAATACCAGCATGGTTTATTGTCAAATGTTTTGGCCAAGTCTGAATAATCTTTGTGAACAGAATGAACAGCCTATGCAACCTTCTAGAAGAAGTTAATTAAAATGAATAGGTGGAATCTTCCACTGACAAAGCCAAACTAATATGGGTGTAGTCTAATAAAGTT